>NC_069501.1:1022677013-1022780786 GCF_027579735.1 Bombina bombina
ACGAAGCCAAAAAGAGAGAGAGGTAGCAGAAGCTTTTTGACCTCTCCTCTGTCCAGAATAAACGACAAACAGGGAAGAAGTTTGGCGAAAATCTTTAGTTGCCTGCAAGTAGAACTTGAGGGCACGAACTACATCCAGATTGTGTAGAAGACGTTCCTTCTTTGAAGAAGGATTTGGGCACAAGGATGGAACAACAATCTCTTGATTGATGTTCCTGTTAGTGACTACCTTAGGTAAGAACCCAGGTTTAGTACGCAGAACTACCTTGTCTGAGTGAAAAATCAGATAAGGAGAATCACAATGTAAGGCTGATAACTCAGAGACTCTTCGAGCCGAGGAAATAGCCATTAAAAACAGAACTTTCCAAGATAACAATCTTATATCAATGGAATGAAGGGGTTCAAACGGAGCACCCTGTAAAACGGTAAGAACTAAGTTTAAACTCCATGGCGGAGCAACAGCTTTAAACACAGGCTTGATCCTAGCTAAAGCCTGACAAAAGGCCTGGACGTCTGGATTTTCTGACAGACGCCTGTGTAACAAGATGGACAGAGCTGAAATCTGTCCCTTTAATGAACTAGCTGATAAACCCTTTTCTAAACCTTCTTGTAGAAAAGACAATATCCTAGCGATCCTAACCTTACTCCAGGAGTAACCTTTGGATTCGCACCAGTATAGGTATTTACGCCATATTTTATGGTAAATCCTTCTGGTAACAGGCTTCCTAGCCTGTATCAGGGTATCAATAACCGACTCAGAAAAACCACGTTTTGATAAAATCAAGCGTTCAATTTCCAAGCAGTCAGCTTCAGAGAAGTTAGATTTTGATGTTTGAATGGACCCTGTATCAGAAGGTCCTGTCTTAGAGGTAGAGACCAAGGCGGACAGGATGACATGTCCACTAGATCTGCATACCAAGTCCTGCGTGGCCATGCAGGCGCTATTAGAATCACTGATGCTCTCTCCTGTTTGATTTTGGCAATCAATCGAGGAAGCAGCGGGAAGGGTGGAAACACATAAGCCATCCCGAAGTTCCAAGGTGCTGTCAAAGCATCTATCAGAACCGCTCCCGGATCCCTGGATCTGGACCCGTAGCGAGGAAGTTTGGCGTTCTGGCGAGACGCCATGAGATCTATCTCTGGTTTGCCCCAACGTCGAAGTATTTGGGCAAAGACCTCCGGATGAAGTTCCCACTCCCCCGGATGAAAAGTCTGGCGACTCAAGAAATCCGCCTCCCAGTTCTCCACTCCCGGGATGTGGATTGCTGACAGGTGGCAAGAGTGAGACTCTGCCCAGCGAATTATCCTTGATACTTCCATCATTGCTAGGGAGCTTCTTGTCCCTCCCTGATGGTTGATGTAAGCTACAGTCGTGATGTTGTCCGACTGAAACCTGATGAACCCCCGAGTTGTTAATTGGGGCCAAGCCAGAAGGGCATTGAGAACTGCTCTCAATTCCAGAATGTTTATTGGAAGGAGACTCTCCTCCTGATTCCATAGTCCCTGAGCCTTCAGAGAATTCCAGACAGCGCCCCAACCTAGTAGGCTGGCGTCTGTTGTTACAATTGTCCAGTCTGGTCTGCTGAATGGCATCCCCCTGGACAGGTGTGGCCGATAAAGCCACCATAGAAGAGAATTTCTGGTCTCTTGATTCAGATTCAGAGTAGGGGACAAATCTGAGTAATCCCCATTCCACTGACTTAGCATGCACAATTGCAGCGGTCTGAGGTGTAGGCGTGCAAAAGGTACTATGTCCATTGCCGCTACCATTAAGCCGATCACCTCCATGCATTGAGCTACTGACGGGTGTTGAATGGAATGAAGGACACGGCATGCATTTTGAAGCTTTGTTAACCTGTCCTCTGTCAGGTAAATCTTCATTTCTACAGAATCTATAAGAGTCCCCAAGAATGGAACTCTTGTGAGAGGAAAAAGAGAACTCTTCTTTTCGTTCACTTTCCATCCATGCGACCTTAGAAATGCCAGAACTAGCTCTGTATGAGACTTGGCAGTTTGAAAGCTTGAAGCTTGTATTAGAATGTCGTCTAGGTACGGAGCTACCGAAATCCCTCGCGGTCTTAGTACCGCCAGAAGGGCACCCAGAACCTTTGTGAAGATTCTTGGAGCCGTAGCCAATCCGAATGGAAGAGCTACAAACTGGTAGTGCCTGTCTAAGAAGGCAAACCTTAGATACCGGTGATGATCTTTGTGGATCGGTATGTGAAGGTAAGCATCTTTTAAGTCCACTGTGGTCATGTACTGACCCTTTTGGATCATGGGTAAGATTGTCCGAATAGTTTCCATTTTGAACGATGGAACTCTTAGGAATTTGTTTAGAATCTTTAAATCTAAGATTGGCCTGAAAGTTCCCTCTTTTTTGGGAACCACAAACAGGTTTGAATAGAACCCTTGTCCTTGTTCCGACCGCGGAACCGGATGGATCACTCCCATTAATAACAGATCTTGTACACAGCGTAGAAACGCTTCTTTCTTTATCTGGTTTGTTGACAACCTTGACAGATGAAATCTCCCTCTTGGGGGAGATAATTTGAAGTCTAGAAGGTATCCCTGAGATATGATCTCTAGTGCCCAGGGATCCTGAACATCTCTTGTCCAGGCCTGGGCGAAGAGAGGAAGTCTGCCCCCCACTAGATCCGGTCCCGGATCGGGGGCTTTCGGTTCATGCTGTCTTTGGGGCAGCAGCAGGTTTCCTGGCCTGCTTGCTCTTGTTCCAGGACTGGTTAGGCTTCCAGCCTTGCCTGTAACGAGCAACAGCTCCTTCCTGTTTTGGTGCAGTGGAGGTTGATGCTGCTCCTGTTTTGAAATTCCGAAAGGGACGAAAATTAGACTGTCTAGCCTTAGCTTTGGCTTTGTCTTGAGGTAGGGCGTGGCCCTTACCTCCTGTAATGTCAGCGATAATTTCTTTCAAACCGGGCCCAAATAAAGACTGCCCCTTGAAAGGTATATTAAGTAATTTGGACTTAGAAGTAACATCAGCTGACCAGGATTTTAGCCACAGCGCCCTACGTGCCTGTATGGCGAATCCTGAGTTCTTAGCCGTAAGTTTGGTTAAATGTACTACGGCCTCCGAAATGAAAGAATTAGCTAGTTTAAGGACTCTAAGCCTGTCCGTAATGTCGTCTAGCGTAGATGAACTAAGGTTCTCTTCCAGAGACTCAATCCAAAATGCTGCCGCAGCCGTAATCGGCGCGATACATGCAAGGGGTTGCAATATAAAACCTTGTTGAACAAACATTTTCTTAAGGTAACCCTCTAATTTTTTATCCATTGGATCTGAAAAAGCACAGCTATCCTCCACCGGGATAGTGGTACGCTTAGCTAAAGTAGAAACTGCTCCCTCCACCTTAGGGACCGTTTGCCATAAGTCCCGAGTGGTGGCGTCTATTGGAAACATCTTTCTAAATATTGGAGGGGGTGAGAACGGCACACCGGGTCTATCCCACTCCTTAGTAACAATTTCAGTTAGTCTCTTAGGTATAGGAAAAACGTCAGTACTCGCCGGTACCGCAAAGTATTTATCCAACCTACACAGTTTCTCTGGTATTGCAACGGTGTTACAATCATTGAGAGCTGCTAAGACCTCCCCTAGTAATACACGGAGGTTCTCCAATTTAAATTTAAAATTTGAAATATCTGAATCCAATCTGTTTGGATCAGAACCGTCACCCACAGAATGAAGCTCTCCGTCCTCATGCTCTGCAAGCTGTGACGCAGTATCAGACATGGCCCTAGTATTGTCAGCGCACTCTGTTCTCACCCCAGAGTGATCACGCTTGCCTCTTAGTTCTGGTAATTTAGACAAAACTTCAGTCATAACAGTAGCCATATCTTGTAATGTTATCTGTAATGGCCGCCCAGATGTACTAGGCGCCATAATATCACGCACCTCCCGGGCGGGGGATGCAGGTACTGCCGCGTGAGGCGAGTTAGTCGGCATAACTCTCCCCTCGCTGTTTGGTGAAATTTGTTCACATTGTACAGATTGACTTTTATTTAAAGTAGCATCAATACAGTTAGTACATAAATTTCTATTGGGCTCCACCTTGGCATTGGAACAAATGACACAGATATCTTCCTCTGAGTCAGACATGTTTAACACACTAGCAATAAACTTGCAACTTGGTTATAATCTTTTTTAGCAAAAAACGTACTGTGCCTCAAAGAGGTACTAAACGATTAAATGACAGTTGAAATAATGAACTGAAAAACAGTTATAGCATCAAACTTTAAAACAACACAACTTTTAGCAAAGGTTTGTTCCCATTAGTAAAATAGCAATAATTAAATTTGACATAAAAATTACAGAGCAACGTTTTTATTCACAGTCAATATAAAATTCTCACAGCTCTGCTGAGAGAATATACCTCCCTTCAAAGAAGTTTGAAGACCCCTGAGATCTGTCAAAGATGAACCGGATCATGCAGGAAATATAAGAGTAGCTGACTGGAAATTTTTGATGCGTAGCAAAGAGCGCCAAAAACGGCCCCTCCCTCTCACACACAGCAGTGAAGAGAAACGAAACTGTCACAATTAAAAGCAAACAACTGCCAAGTGGAAAATAATGCCCAAATATTTATTCACTCAGTACCTCAGCAATGTAAACGATTCTACATTCCAGCAAAAACGTTTAACATGAAAAATACTTATTAAAAGGATTAGTGACTTTTAACAGAGTAGTTCCGGTGAAATACCATCCCCAGACTACTGAAGTGTATACATACATGTCATTATAACGGTATGGCAGGATTTTCTCATCAATTCCATTCAGAAAATAAAAACTGCTACATACCTCAATGCAGATTCATCTGCCCGCTGTCCCCTGATCTGAAGCTTTTACCTCCCTCAGATGGCCGAGAACAGCAATATGATCTTAACTACTCCGGTTAAAATCATAGTAAAAAACTCTGGCAGATTCTTCCTCAAACTCTGCCAGAGAAGTAATAACACGCTCCGGTGCTATTATAAAATAACAAACTTTTGATTGAAGTCATAAAAACTAAGTATAATCACCACAGTCCTCTCACACATCCTATCTAGTCGTTGGGTGCAAGAGAATGACTGGGACTGACGTAGAAGGGAGGAGCTATATGCAGCTCTGCTGGGTGAATCCTCTTGCATTTCCTGTTGGGGAGGAGTTATATCCCAGAAGTAATGATGACCCGTGGACTGATCACACATAACAGAAGAAATAAATGCATTTTCAGAATGTGTTGTTCAGGCAAAAACAAAACTGATCATTAGTTTACTGCATACCATCATCAGAGCATTAAACCTCAACAAGAAGCATTCTACATTAAAGGGACATTCCAGTCAAAATTTAAATGCACATAGATTTATTAAATATTTGAATAGAAACATATTGGCAATATACATGTTTTGGCAAAAATGATTCTAGTAAACGTTATCACTGTTTTAGTGTTAATATTTTTCTCTGCACGTGCCTGTGAAGCATGCCTAGATATTGTCACTGCACCCGCATTTTACATAATGCAGCTGCTTAGAGCACCAGTAGGGCTTGTATCATGTCAGCAATTAAATTGAGTCATTACCAGATGTACAGGTACAATCACCTTAGGCTCTCTGGGCAAGTGCTGTTTTTAAAATGCTGGTGCACAATGCATACTTAAAGAGACACTGAACCCAAATTTTATCTTTCATGATTCAGACAGAGCATGCAATTTTAAGCAACTTTCTAATGTACTCCAATTAGCAAGAGAATGAAGAAAACTGATATCTTTATTTGAAAAGCAAGAGGGTGGTTTAGAAGCCGGCTCATTTTTGGTTCACAACCTGGGTTGTCCTAAACAATTGGTGGATAAATGCTGTCCAGGGGCTGAACCAAAAATTGCCTGGCTCCTTAGCTTAGATGCCTTCTTTTTCAAATAAAGATTGCAAGAGAACAAAGAAAAATTTGGGTTTAGTATCCCTTTAAAACAGCTATAGTTTTTATTAGAAGCATTTTTACCAATGCATGTATATTACAAAATTGCTTCTGTTCAATACCGAAATGCACCCATGTGGTTTCCAATTTTGGCTGGAATATCCCTTTAAGAGGTGATAAATATTGTACTTAAGCCAGGGAAGCACAAATGCTAGACACTAGGTCATCTTACAACAATCATCATCATTAATTCATTTTATTATAGGGCAGGGCTTGACTAATCAGAATTTTACCTCTGGATCCTAGATTACCCTGCATAAATCTATATAAAAATCCTTGTTAGATTCCTAACAAAATGAGAGTGAGAGAGGCGTTTTTTCCCAGTAATTTGGTTCCAAAATCATAGCAGAAATTTAGTCTGTTTTGTTTCGTACCACACTACCACTTAAAGCCATCATGTGCCAGCCACAAACCTGTTCCGGGCTTACTTAAAATGCTTTAAATTCTCTATATGCAATAAAGTTGCCGTTATCTACAGGCTGTGCAATTCAATGTACTTCAATAACTTGGCAGTCAGAACCCTCTGACACTGTATCTATTTCTCCCTACACATTCCTAGGCCTGTAGAATGGCATTCATATAAACTACTACAAACTGATATAAGTGACATTGGTTACGGCAATTGTGTTAATGTAGAAATATAAATATATATATATATATATATAAAGACAGGTCTCAATAGGAGGTTACAGGGTTGGCTTATGGGGTTTTTACTTTCTTCTTAGTAGACATCCAATACACCCATAGATGCTCACTTCTGCCTGGCTTGAGTGCTGGAAACTTAAAGGGACATGAAGCCCAATTTTTTCTTTCATAACTCAGAAAGAAAATACAATTTTAAACAACTTTCCAGTTTGCTTCTTTTATCTAATTTGTTTTGTCCTCTTTGTATCCTTTGTTGAAGAGCATACCTAGATAGCCTCATTAGCTGAGAGCAAGTGGCTGATTGGTGACTGCACATTTATGCATACTTTCATTGGCTTACTGATGTGTTCAGCTAGCTCCCAGTAGTGCATTGCTGCTCTTTCAAAAAAATACCAAGAGAATGAAGGAAAATGTATAATAAAAACAGAATTTATGTTTACCTGATAAATTACTTTCTCCAACGGTGTGTCCGGCCCACGGCGTCATCCTTACTTGTGGGATATTCTCCTCCCCAACAGGAAATGGCAAAGAGCCCAGCAAAGCTGGTCACATGATCCCTCCTAGGCTCCGCCTTCCCCAGTCATTCGACCGACGTAAAGGAGGAATATTTGCATAGGAGAAACCATATGATACCGTGGTGACTGTAGTTAAAGAAAATAAATTATCAGACCTGATTAAAAAACCAGGGCGGGCCGTGGACCGGACACACCGTTGGAGAAAGTAATTTATCAGGTAAACATAAATTCTGTTTTCTCCAACATAGGTGTGTCCGGTCCACGGCGTCATCCTTACTTGTGGGAACCAATACCAAAGCTTTAGGACACGGATGAAGGGAGGGAGCAAATCAGGTCACCTAAATGGAAGGCACCACGGCTTGCAAAACCTTTCTCCCAAAAATAGCCTCAGAAGAAGCAAAAGTATCAAACTTGTAAAATTTAGTAAAAGTGTGCAGTGAAGACCAAGTCGCTGCCTTACATATCTGATCAACAGAAGCCTCGTTCTTGAAGGCCCATGTGGAAGCCACAGCCCTAGTGGAATGAGCTGTGATTCTTTCAGGAGGCTGCCGTCCGGCAGTCTCATAAGCCAATCTGATGATGCTTTTAATCCAAAAAGAGAGAGAGGTAGAAGTTGCTTTTTGACCTCTCCTTTTACCAGAATAAACAACAAACAAGGAAGATGTTTGTCTAAAATCCTTTGTAGCATCTAAATAGAATTTTAGAGCACGAACAACATCCAAATTGTGCAACAAACGTTCCTTCTTTGAAACTGGATTCGGACACAAAGAAGGCACGACTATCTCCTGGTTAATGTTTTTGTTAGAAACAACTTTCGGAAGAAAACCAGGTTTAGTACGTAAAACCACCTTATCTGCATGGAACACCAGATAAGGAGGAGAACACTGCAGAGCAGATAATTCTGAAACTCTTCTAGCAGAAGAAATTGCAACCAAAAACAAAACTTTCCAAGATAATAACTTAATATCAACGGAATGTAAGGGTTCAAACGGAACCCCCTGAAGAACTGAAAGAACTAAATTGAGACTCCAAGGAGGAGTCAAAGGTTTGTAAACAGGCTTGATTCTAACCAGAGCCTGAACAAAGGCTTGAACATCTGGCACAGCTGCCAGCTTTTTGTGAAGTAACACAGACAAGGCAGAAATCTGTCCCTTCAAGGAACTTGCAGATAATCCTTTCTCCAAACCTTCTTGAAGAAAGGATAGAATCTTAGGAATTTTTACCTTGTCCCAAGGGAATCCTTTAGAATCACACCAACAGATATATTTTTTCCATATTTTGTGGTAATTTTTTCTAGTTACAGGCTTTCTGGCCTGAACAAGAGTATCAATGACAGAATCTGAGAACCCTCGCTTTGATAAGATCAAGCGTTCAATCTCCAAGCAGTCAGTTGGAGTGAGACCAGATTCGGATGTTCGAACGGACCTTGAACAAGAAGGTCTCGTCTCAAAGGTAGCTTCCATGGTGGAGCCGATGACATATTCACCAGGTCTGCATACCAAGTCCTGCGTGGCCACGCAGGAGCTATCAAGATCACCGATGCCCTCTCCTGATTGATCCTGGCTACCAGCCTGGGGATGAGAGGAAACGGCGGGAATACATAAGCTAGTTTGAAGGTCCAAGGTGCTACTAGTGCATCTACTAGAGTCGCCTTGGGATCCCTGGATCTGGACCCGTAGCAAGGAACCTTGAAGTTCTGACGAGAGGCCATCAGATCCATGTCTGGAATGCCCCACAATTGAGTAATTTGGGCAAAGATTTCCGGATGGAGTTCCCACTCCCCCGGATGAAATGTCTGACGACTCAGAAAATCCGCTTCCCAATTTTCCACTCCTGGGATGTGGATTGCAGACAAGTGGCAGGAGTGAGTCTCCGCCCATTGAATGATTTTGGTCACTTCTTCCATCGCCAGGGAACTCCTTGTTCCCCCCTGATGGTTGATGTACGCAACAGTCGTCATGTTGTCTGATTGAAACCGTATGAACTTGGCCTTTGCTAGCTGAGGCCAAGCCTTGAGAGCATTGAATATCGCTCTCAGTTCCAGAATATTTATCGGGAGAAGAGATTCTTCCCGAGACCAAAGACCCTGAGCTTTCAGGGGTCCCCAGACCGCGCCCCAGCCCACCAGACTGGCGTCGGTCGTGACAATGACCCACTCTGGTCTGCGGAAGCTCATCCCCTGTGACAGGTTGTCCAGGGACAGCCACCAACGGAGTCAATCTCTGGTCCTCTGATCTACTTGTATCGTCGGAGACAAGTCTGTATAGTCCCCATTCCACTGACTGAGCATGCACAGTTGTAATGCTCTTAGATGAATTCGCGCAAAAGGAACTATGTCCATTGCCGCTACCATCAAACCTATTACTTCCATGCACTGCGCTATGGAAGGAAGAGGAACAGAATGAAGTATTTGACAAGAGTTTAGAAGTTTTGATTTTCTGGCCTCTGTCAGAAAAATCCTCATTTCTAAGGAGTCTATTATTGTTCCCAAGAAGGGAACCCTTGTTGACGGAGATAGAGAGCTTTTTTCTACGTTCACTTTCCACCCGTGAGAACTGAGAAAGGCCAGGACAATGTCCGTGTGAGCCTTTGCTTGAGGAAGGGACGACGCTTGAATCAGAATGTCGTCCAAGTAAGGTACTACTGCAATGCCCCTTGGTCTTAGCACCGCTAGAAGGGACACTAGTACCTTTGTGAAAATCCTTGGAGCAGTGGCTAATCCGAACGGAAGTGCCACAAACTGGTAATGCTTGTCCAGGAATGCGAACCTTAGGAACCGATGATGTTCCTTGTGGATAGGAATATGTAGATACGCATCCTTTAAATCCACCGTGGTCATGAATTGACCTTCCTGGATGGAAGGAAGAATTGTTCGAATGGTTTCCATTTTGAACGATGGAACCTTGAGAAACTTGTTTAGGATCTTGAGATCTAAGATAGGTCTGAATGTTCCCTCTTTTTTGGGAACTACGAACAGATTGGAGTAGAACCCCATCCCTTGTTCTCCTAATGGAACAGGATGAATCACTCCCATTTTTAACAGGTCTTCTACACAATGTAAGAATGCCTGTCTTTTTATGTGGTCTGAAGACAATTGTGACCTGTGGAACCTCCCCCTTGGGGGAAGCCCCTTGAATTCCAGAAGATAACCTTGGGAGACTATTTCTAGTGCCCAAGGATCCAGAACATCTCTTGCCCAAGCCTGAGCGAAGAGAGAGAGTCTGCCCCCCACCAGATCCGGTCCCGGATCGGGGGCCAACATCTCATGCTGTCTTGGTAGCAGTGGCAGGTTTCTTGGCCTGCTTTCCTTTGTTCCAGCCTTGCATTGGTCTCCAGGCTGGCTTGGCTTGAGAAGTATTACCCTCTTGCTTAGAGGACGTAGCACTTGGGGCTGGTCCGTTTCTGCGAAAGGGACGAAAATTAGGTTTATTTTTGGCCTTGAAAGACCTATCCTGAGGAAGGGCGTGGCCCTTGCCCCCAGTGATATCAGAGATAATCTCTTTCAAGTCAGGGCCAAACAGCGTTTTCCCCTTGAAAGGAATGTTAAGCAATTTGTTCTTGGAAGACGCATCCGCTGACCAAGATTTTAACCAAAGCGCTCTGCGCGCCACAATAGCAAAACCAGAATTTTTCGCCGCTAACCTAGCCAATTGCAAAGTGGCGTCTAGGGTGAAAGAATTAGCCAATTTGAGAGCATGAATTCTGTCCATAATCTCCTCATAAGAAGAAGAATTATTATTGAGCGCCTTTTCTAGCTCATCGAACCAGAAACACGCTGCTGTAGTGACAGGAACAATGCATGAAATTGGTTGTAGAAGGTAACCTTGCTGAACAAACATCTTTTTAAGCAAACCTTCTAATTTTTTATCCATAGGATCTTTGAAAGCACAACTATCTTCTATGGGTATAGTGGTGCGTTTGTTTAGAGTAGAAACCGCCCCCTCGACCTTGGGGACTGTCTGCCATAAGTCCTTTCTGGGGTCGACCATAGGAAACAATTTTTTAAATATGGGGGGAGGGACGAAAGGTATACCGGGCCTTTCCCTTTATTTACAATGTCCGCCACCCGCTTGGGTATAGGAAAAGCTTCGGGGGGCCCCGGGACCTCTAGGAACTTGTCCATTTTACATAGTTTCTCTGGAATGACCAAATTCTCACAATCATCCAGAGTAGATAACACCTCCTTAAGCAGAGCGCGGAGATGTTCCAATTTAAATTTAAATGTAATCACATCAGGTTCAGCTTGTTGAGAAATTTTCCCTGAATCTGAAATTTCTCCCTCAGACAAAACCTCCCTGGCCCCCTCAGACTGGTGTAGGGGCCCTTCAGAACCAATATCATCAGCGTCCTCATGCTCTTCAGTATTTTCTAAAACAGAGCAGTCGCGCTTTCGCTGATAAGTGGGCATTTTGGCTAAAATGTTTTTGATAGAATTATCCATTACAGCCGTTAGTTGTTGCATAGTAAGGAGTATTGGCGCGCTAGATGTACTAGGGGCCTCCTGTGTGGGCAAGACTGGTGTAGACGAAGGAGGGGATGATGCAGTACCATGCTTACTCCCCTCACTTGAGGAATCATCTTGGGCATCATTTTCTCTAAATTTTGTGTCACATAAATCACATCTATTTAAATGAGAAGGAACCTTGGCTTCCCCACATTCAGAACACAGTCAATCTGGTAGTTCAGACATGTTAAACAGGCAAAAACTTGATAACAAAGTACAAAAAACGTTTTAAAATAAATCGTTACTGTCACTTTAAATTTTAAACTGAACACACTTTATTACTGCAATTGCGAAAAAGTATGAAGGAATTGTTCAAAATTCACCAAAATTTCACCACAGTGTCTTAAAGCCTTAAAAGTATTGCACACCAAATTTGGAAGCTTTAACCCTTAAAATAACGGAACCGGAGCCGTTTTTATATTTAACCCCTTTACAGTCCCTGGTATCTGCTTTGCTGAGACCCAACCAAGCCCAAAGGGGAATACGATACCAAATGACGCCTTCAGAAAGTCTTTTCTATGTATCAGAGCTCCTCACACATGCATCTGCATGTCATGCTTCTCAAAAACAAGTGCGCAATAGAGGCGCGAAAATGAGACTCTGCCTATGATTAGGGAAAGCCCCTAGAGGGTAAGGTGTCCAATACAGTGCCTGCCGGTTATTTTACATAATTCCCAAGATTAAAATAATTCCTCAAGGCTATGGAGTATAAAATATGTTTATATATAAATCGATTTAGCCCAGAAAATGTCTACAGTCTTAAAAAGCCCTTGTGAAGCCCTTTTTTTTCTTTTTTTCTTTCTGTAATAAAAATGGCTTACCGGATCCCATAGGGAAAATGACAGCTTCCAGCATTACATCGTCTTGTTAGAATGTGTCATACCTCAAGCAGCAAAAGTCTGCTCACTGTTCCCCCAACTGAAGTTAATTCCTCTCAACAGTCCTGTGTGGAAACAGCCATCGATTTTAGTAACGGTTGCTAAAATCATTTTCCTCTTACAAACAGAAATCTTCATCTCTTTTCTGTTTCAGAGTAAATAGTACATACCAGCACTATTTTAAAATAACAAACTCTTGATTGAATAATAAAAACTACAGTTAAACACTAAAAAACTCTAAGCCATCTCCGTGGAGATGTTGCCTGTACAACGGCAAAGAGAATGACTGGGGAAGGCGGAGCCTAGGAGGGATCATGTGACCAGCTTTGCTGGGCTCTTTGCCATTTCCTGTTGGGGAGGAGAATATCCCACAAGTAAGGATGACGCCGTGGACCGGACACACCTATGTTGGAGAAAGTAACTTGTAAATTTGCATACAAATGGATGCTGTATCTGAATCATGGAAGAAACATTTTGGTTTTCATGTCCTTTAAAAATAGTTTTTCCATCTAAGTTATTTATAAAAATGATCATCTCTTCTCCAATGGTGGTGCTGGTAACAGTAGGGTTTGTTTACCATCAGGCTTCAGAGAAGGTGGTTCTGGAAGAAAGAATCACAATAGCACATATTGTTTTCAGATAAAAAAACATAATTTATGTAAGAACTTACCTGATAAATTCATTTCTTTCATATTAACAAGAGTCCATGAGCTAGTGACGTATGAGATATACATTCCTACCAGGAGGGGCAAAGTTTCCCAAACCTTAAAATGCCTATAAATACACCCCTCACCACACCCACAAATCAGTTTAACGAATAGCCAAGAAGTGGGGTGATAAGAAAAAGTGCGAAGCATATAAAATAAGGAATTGGAATAATTGTGCTTTATACAAAAAAATCATAACCACCACAAAAAAGGGTGGGCCTCATGGACTCTTGTTAATATGAAAGAAATGAATTTATCAGGTAAGTTCTTACATAAATTATGTTTTCTTTCATGTAATTAACAAGAGTCCATGAGCTAGTGACGTATGGGATAATGACTACCCAAGATGTGGATCTTTCCACACAAGAGTCACTAGAGAGGGAGGGATAAAATAAAGACAGCCAATTCCTGCTGAAAATAATCCACACCCAAAATAAAGTTTAACAAAAAACATAAGCAGAAGATTCAAACTGAAACCGCTGCCTGAAGAACTTTTCTACCAAAAACTGCTTCAGAAGAAGAAAATACATCAAAATGGTAGAATTTAGTAAAAGTATGCAAAGAAGACCAAGTTGCTGCTTTGCAGATCTGGTCAACCGAAGCTTCATTCCTAAACGCCCAGGAAGTAGATACTGACCTAGTAGAATGAGCTGTAATTCTTTGAGGCGGAGTTTTACCCGACTCAACATAGGCAAGATGAATTAAAGATTTCAACCAAGATGCCAAAGAAATGGCAGAAGCTTTCTGGCCTTTCCTAGAACCGGAAAAGATAACAAATAGACTAGAAGTCTTACGGAAAGATTTCGTAGCTTCAACATAATATTTCAAAGCTCTAACAACATCCAAAGAATGCAATGATTTCTCCTTAGAATTCTTAGGATTAGGACATAATGAAGGAACCACAATTTCTCTACTAATGTTGTTGGAATTCACAACTTTAGGTAAAAATTCAAAAGAAGTTCGCAACACCGCCTTATCCTGATGAAAAATCAGAAAAGGAGACTCACACGAAAGAGCAGATAATTCAGAAACTCTTCTAGCAGAAGAGATGGCCAAAAGGAACAAAACTTTCCAAGAAAGTAATTTAATGTCCAATGAATGCATAGGTTCAAACGGAGGAGCTTGAAGAGCTCCCAGAACCAAATTCAAACTCCAAGGAGGAGAAATTGACTTAATGACAGGTTTTATACGAACCAAAGCTTGTACAAAACAATGAATATCAGGAAGAATAGCAATCTTTCTGTGAAAAAGAACAGAAAGAGCAGAGATTTGTCCTTTCAAAGAACTTGCGGACAAACCCTTATCCAAACCATCCTGAAGAAATTGTAAAATTCTCGGTATTCTAAAAGAATGCCAAGAAAAATGATGAGAAAGACACCAAGAAATATAAGTCTTCCAGACTCTATAATATATCTCTCGAGATACAGATTTACGAGCCTGTAACATAGTATTAATCACGGAGTCAGAGAAACCTCTATGACCAAGAATCAAGCGTTCAATCTCCATACCTTTAAATTTAAGGATTTCAGATCCGGATGGAAAAAAGGACCTTGTGACAGAAGGTCTGGTCTTAACGGAAGAGTCCATGGCTGGCAAGATGCCATCCGGACAAGATCCGCATACCAAAACCTGTGAGGCCATGCCGGAGCTATTAGCAGAACAAACGAGCATTCCCTCAGAATCTTGGAGATTACTCTTGGAAGAAGAACTAGAGGCGGAAAGATATAGGCAGGATGATACTTCCAAGGAAGTGATAATGCATCCACTGCCTCCGCCTGAGGATCCCGGGATCTGGACAGATACCTGGGAAGTTTCTTGTTTAGATGAGAGGCCATCAGATCTATCTCTGGGAGCCCCCACAATTGAACAATCTGAAGAAATACCTCTGGGTGAAGAGACCATTCGCCCGGATGCAACGTTTGGCGACTGAGATAATCCGCTTCCCAATTGTCTACACCTGGGATATGAACCGCAGAGATTAGACAGGAGCTGGATTCCGCCCAAACCAAAATTCGAGATACTTCTTTTATAGCCAGAGGACTGTGAGTCCCTCCTTGATGATTGATGTATGCCACAGTTGTGACATTGTCTGTCTGAAAACAAATGAACGATTCTCTCTTCAGAAGAGGCCAAAACTGAAGAGCTCTGAAAATTGCACGGAGTTCCAAAATATTGATCGGTAATCTCACCTCCTGAGATTCCCAAACTCCTTGTGCCGTCAGAGATCCCCACACAGCTCCCCAACCTGTGAGACTTGCATCTGTTGAAATTACAGTCCAGGTCGGAAGAACAAAAGAAGCCCCCTGAATTAAACGATGGTGATTTGTCCACCACGTTAGAGAGTGTCGAACAATCGGTTTTAAAGATATTAATTGAGATATCTTCGTGTAATCCCTGCACCATTGGTTCAGCATACAGAGCTGAAGAGGTCGCATGTGAAAACGAGCAAAGGGGATCGCGTCCGATGCAGCAGTCATAAGACCTAGAATTTCCATGCATAAGGCTACCGAAGGGAATGATTGTGACTGAAGGTTTCGACAAGCTGTAATCAATTTTAGACGTCTCTTGTCTGTTAAAGACAGAGTCATGGACACTGAATCTATCTGGAAACCCAGAAAGGTTACCCTTGTTTGAGGAATCAAAGAACTTTTTGGTAAATTGATCCTCCAACCATGATCTTGAAGAAACAACACAAGTCGATTCGTATGAGACTCTGCTAAATGTAAAGACGGAGCAAGTACCAAGATATCGTCCAAATAAGGAAATACCACAATACCCTGTTCTCTGATTACAGACAGAAGGGCACCGAGAATCTTTGTGAAAATTCTTGGAGCTGTAGCAAGGCCAAACGGTAGAGCCACAAATTGGTAATGCTTGTCTAGAAAAGAGAATCTCAGGAACTGATAATGATCTGGATGAATCGGAATATGCAGATATGCATCCTGTAAATCTATTGTGGACATATAATTCCCTTGCTGAACAAAAGGCAATATAGTCCTTACAGTTACCATCTTGAACGTTGGTATCCTTACATAACGATTCAATAATTTTAGATCCAGAACTGGTCTGAAGGAATTCTCCTTCTTTGGTACAATGAAGAGATTTGAATAAAACCCCATCCTCTGTTCCGGAACTGGAACTGACATAATTACTCCAGCCAACTCTAGATCTGAAACACAATTCAGAAATGCTTGAGCTTTCACTGGATTTACTGGGACATGGGAAAGAAAAAATCTCTTTGCAGGAGGTCTCATCTTGAAACCAATTCTGTACCCTTCTGAAACAATGTTCTGAATCCAAAGATTGTGAACAGATTTGATCCAAATTTCTTTGAAAAAACGTAACCTGCCCCCTACCAGCTGAACTGGAATGAGGGCCGTACCTTCATGTGAACTTAGAAGCAGGCTTTGCCTTTCTAGCAGGCTTGGATTTATTCCAGACTGGAGATGGTTTCCAAACTGAAACTGCTCCTGAGGACGAAGGATCAGGCTTTTGTTCTTTGTTGAAACGAAAGGAACGAAAACGATTGTTAGCCCTGTTTTTACCTTTAGATTTTTTATCCTGTGGTAAAAAAGTTCCTTTCCCACCAGTAACAGTTGAAATAATAGAATCCAACTGAGAACCAAATAATTTGTTTCCCTGGAAAGAAATGGAAAGTAGAGTTGATTTAGAAGCCATATCAGCATTCCAAGTCTTAAGCCATAAAGCTCTTCTGGCTAAGATAGCCAGAGACATAAATCTAACATCAACTCTAATAATATCAAAAATGGCATCACAGATGAAATTATTAGCATGCTGGAGAAGAATAATAATATCATGAGAATCACGATTTGTTACTTGTTGCGCTAGAGTTTCCAACCAAAAAGTTGAAGCTGCAGCAACATCAGCCAATGATATAGCAGGTCTAAGAAGATTACCTGAACATAGATAAGCTTTTCTTAGAAAAGATTCAATTTTTCTATCTAAAGGATCCTTAAACGAGGTACCATCTGACGTAGGAATGGTAGTACGTTTAGCAAGGGTAGAAATAGCCCCATCAACTTTAGGGATTTTGTCCCAAAATTCTAACCTGTCAGGCGGAACAGGATATAATTGCTTAAAACGTTTAGAAGGAGTAAATGAATTACCCAATTTATCCCATTCCTTAGCAATTACTGCAGAAATAGCATTAGGAACAGGAAAGACTTCTGGAATAACCGCAGGAGCTTTAAAAACCTTATCCAAACGTATAGAATTAGTATCAAGAGGACTAGAATCCTCTATTTCTAAAGCAATTAGTACTTCTTTAAGTAAAGAGCGAATAAATTCCATCTTAAATAAATATGAAGATTTATCAGCATCAATCTCTGAGACAGAATCCTCTGAACTAGAAGAGTCCAAAGAATCAGAATGATGGTGTTCATTTAAAAATTCATCTGTAGAGAGAGAAGATTTAAAAGACTTTTTACGTTTACTAGAAGGAGAAATAACAGACAAAGCCTTCTTTATGGATTCAGAAACAAAATCTCTTATGTTATCAGGAACATTCTGCACCTTAGATGTTGAGGGAACTGCAACAGGCAATGGTACATCACTAAAGGAAATATTATCTGCTTTAACAAGTTTGTCATGACAATTAATACAAACAACAGCTGGAGAAATAGCTACCAAAAGTTTACAGCAGATACACTTAGCTTTGGTAGATCCAGCAGGCAGTGGTTTTCCTGTAGTATCTTCTGGCTCAGATGCAACGTGAGACATCTTGCAATATGTAAGAGAAAAAACAACATATAAAGCAAAATAAATCAAATTCCTTATAAGACAGTTTCAGGAATGGGAAAAAAATGCCAAACATCAAGCTTCTAGCAACCAGAAGCAAATGAAAAATGAGACTGAAATAATGTGGAGACAAAAGCGACGCCCATATTTTTTGGCGCCAAATAAGACGCCCACATTATTTGGCGCCTAAATGCTTTTGGCGCCAAAAATGACGCCACATCCGGAACGCCGACATTTTTGGCGCAAAATAACGTCAAAAAATGACGCAACTTCCGGCGACACGTATGACGCCGGAAACGGAAATGAATTTTTGCGCCAAAAAAATCAGCGCCAAAAATGACGCAATAAAATGAAGCATTTTCAGCCCCCACGAGCCTAACAGCCCACAGGGAAAAAAGTCAAATTTTTGAGGTAAGACAAAATATGATAATTTAAAGCATAATCCCAAATATGAAACTGACTGTCTGGAAATAAGGAAAGTTGAACATTCTGAGTCAAGGCAAATAAATGTTTGAATACATATATTTAGAACTTTATAAATAAAGTGCCCAACCATAGCTTAGAGTGTCACAGAAAATAAGACTTACTTACCCCAGGACACTCATCTACATGTTTGTAGAAAGCCAAACCAGTACTGAAACGAGAATCAGTAGAGGAAATGGTAAATATAAGAGTATATCGTCGATCTGAAAAGGGAGGTAAGAGATGAATCTCTACGACCGATAACAGAGAACCTTATGAAATAGACCCCGTAGAAGGAGATCACTGCATTCAATAGGCAATACTCTCCTCACATCCCTCTGACATTCACTGCACGCTGAGAGGAAAACCGGGCTCCAACTTGCTGCGGAGCGCATATCA
Source organism: Bombina bombina (assembly GCF_027579735.1). NCBI lineage: Eukaryota > Metazoa > Chordata > Amphibia > Anura > Bombinatoridae > Bombina > Bombina bombina. The sequence goes on from NC_069501.1 coordinate 1,022,695,843, forward strand.
ACGTAGAATCTAGCACAAACTTACTTCACCACCTCCCTTGGAGGCAAAGTTTGTAAAACTGATTTGTGGGTGTGGTGAGGGGTGTATTTATAGGCATTTTAAGGTTTGGGAAACTTTGCCCCTCCTGGTAGGAATGTATATCTCATACGTCACTAGCTCATGGACTCTTGTTAATTACATGAAAGAAAAGGCACTAAATGGAAATTATAGGGAGAAAGTGCTGGTATATTAAGCTTTATTCCACAAAGGGCTCCAAAGCAGATACATTGTGCTGAACAAGAGATATAACAAACGTTTGCTGTATGATGAGGAGAATATTTTGTTACACAGTCAAGGAGAGATTGGGGCAGAGGTCCCATCCAGAAGGGACAAATTCCTTTTCTTGCCTTTTGTGCAGTTCTTTATACACAGTTACCTTGTGTACTGTTGTATGGTTGTTTTCTGAAACATCTCTACATCATTTTTTCCCCCCTTGCAAAATAGCTGAAACAACATTACCCTCCTGAAAAGTGACTAAATCTATCTATGCTCTCTAGAAGGTGCTGAAACTTACTTCCCGTTGACATATGCCCTTATTATCCCATTTGTGCAGCTCTCCTCATGGTTTAAAATATCCATATACCCATTAATAATGCAACTGCTGCCTTTCTCCATCCCTCTTACACTTTAATACATTTTCCCTCTATGTATCTCAATTGTGTAGCCATTTCCTTCTCATGTACTGACTACCAAGCTTACTATATCCTCTAAGACTTCTTCAACTCATCCACTAACAGCCCAGGTTTTGGAGATTTATTGCTGTTTGCATGGCAGTTACAGAAGTCGATGATTAAAGGGACATTATACACTAGATGTTTCTTTGCATAAATGTTTTGTAGATCTATTTATATAGCCCACACAGAATTTTTTTTTTGTTTAAATGTACAGTTTTGCTTATTTTTAAATAACATTGCTCTGATTTTCAGACTCCTAACCAAGCCCCAACGTTTTAGGAGAATACTGACGTATACCTACTCCAGCTTGCTCTTGTTTGTGTAAAGGGTCTTTTCATATGCAAAGGAAGAGGGAGGGGGGAGTATCTGATTTTTCCCACTTGCAGTGGGTGTTTCAGTGACCTTTTTAACAGAGCTAAGCTGGGAGCTTCTAAGTAAGTTTTTAAACAGTTTTATACTGGATTTTTAGATCAGTATCTGTGCATATTATTCTGTATAGTAGTGTCTATTACATGCAGTTATAGGAAAATTGGTGTATACTGTCCCTTTAAGTGCTTGTTTAACTTCTCTCCTTTAATCTTCTATGTAACCTTTTCATTATTGTTTACAGTATGTAAAATAAAGTTTTTGCTTTTAACAGGACAGGTTAGTAATCACGTCCTATTCAAATCTACACCTTAGACTAATCAATGCAGTAGAATTACATGATTAACAAGTACATAAAGTAAGCTGTAGATATTTTTTTCTGACAAATTTATTATTTTCCGGCCCCCTGTATCATGTGACAGATATCAGCCAATCACAGACTAGTATATGTATACCCTGTGAGCTGGTGCACATGCTTTGTAGGATCTTGTTCCCCAGAAATTGCACATATATAAAGACTGTGCACATTTTTATAATGGAAGTAAATTGGAAAGTGTCTTAAAACAATATTTATATTTTGTTCTGCTTTACAGACAATAATCATCCCTTAAGGTCAAGTTGTACAGGCTAACTTCCTGTTAGTGTCAATATAAACAGCTTTAACCGCTTAATGCTGTTAAGATGTTCCAAGCCATTGCAACAGTGCTGGTCTTGAATGTCGTTAGGACGGCATGGAAAGTCCTACCCTTTATGGTGTCCTGCACCCTCCTCCTTTTAATTAATAAGAAATCTGACTGGGGGGGGGGGGTCACTAGCATTGTAGGCAGTCCCCCAATATCCGATCCTGGTCTTGAAAACACGTGATCGCATCAACAATCGCATGATTTGGTTTTAAAAGCAAGTGTTTACACCGGAACTTTGTTCTGATGTTAAACATGTGCCGTGGCATGAAGGGGTGAAGGAAACCTATTCTAATAAAAAAAATCTTTTTAACATCTTTAATATTGCTCTCATGTGAAGTAGATTTGTACAGATATATTACAATCTCATGAAACATGTTTAATCATGTATAGTAAAGATATTTATTTTTGCATCTTTTCCTTATAATTTAGAAGGGACACTAAACACAACATTTCATGTACCCCATTCGTATTATGGGTGCCACCATGTTAGAACCTAGGTTACACTGCAGGTATCAGAAGGAGAGTTACTGCACATGTGCAAACACATCAGCACTGAAATGCAGTGAAAGCTAGATTTCAACATGGCGGCTCCCATAACTAGAAGGAGGCTGTGAATAACCTTAATATTATGCTTATAAAATGTATTTAGTGCTTAATGTCCCTTTATATCTGAAAATTGAAACGCACAGTACAACATTTTTCTGCTGTCTTCCAGCAGAATCTGAAAGTTATTAGAACAGATTAACACCTTGTTGACAAGGAAATTAGTGGGTGGAGTTTGACTGCTAAAAATAATTGTTATTTGGAGGAGCCAATCTTGACATGACCGTGAACAAGACATGGCTTGTCACTGTCATTGTGTTAACAAAATCTCCATTGTTTGGTGTCCCCAGACAAGATAAGATTACAAACTGCAATATAGGGGGAGATATGTGGCAATTGCAAGATTAGGTTTGTGAAGCCTGACGTGTTTCTTAAATTTTCAGGACTGGAAAATGCACAACTTTCAGATTAAAATTACATGAAAAGGGGGCAAGATAAATAATAAAATTATATTGCAAAGTAGGGATGTGCATTTCGGCAGCTTCATTCATTGCCGAATGCAGAAGGTGGCGGACGCTTTAAGCATTCGGCTCTTTTCGAACCCAGAATTCTTCTATTGAAAGTGCAGCACACTAAGATCTGGATTTGCACAGATCTTAATGTGTTTCACTTTCACAAGAAGAAAACAGAATTTATGTTTACCTGATAAATTACTTTCTCCAACGGTGTGTCCGGTCCACGGCGTCATCCTTACTTGTGGGATATTCTCTTCCCCAACAGGAAATGGCAAAGAGCCCAGCAAAGCTGGTCACATGATCCCTCCTAGGCTCCGCCTACCCCAGTCATTCGACCGACGTTAAGGAGGAATATTTGCATAGGAGAAACCATATGATACCGTGGTGACTGTAGTTAAAGAAAATAAATTATCAGACCTGATTAAAAAACCAGGGCGGGCCGTGGACCGGACACACCGTTGGAGAAAGTAATTTATCAGGTAAACATAAATTCTGTTTTCTCCAACATAGGTGTGTCCGGTCCACGGCGTCATCCTTACTTGTGGGAACCAATACCAAAGCTTTAGGACACGGATGAAGGGAGGGAGCAAATCAGGTCACCTAAATGGAAGGCACCACGGCTTGCAAAACCTTTCTCCCAAAAACAGCCTCAGAAGAAGCAAAAGTATCAAACTTGTAAAATTTGGTAAAAGTGTGCAGTGAAGACCAAGTCGCTGCCCTACATATCTGATCAACAGAAGCCTCGTTCTTGAAGGCCCATGTGGAAGCCACAGCCCTAGTGGAATGAGCTGTGATTCTTTCAGGAGGCTGCCGTCCGGCAGTCTCGTAAGCCAATCTGATGATGCTTTTAATCCAAAAAGAGAGAGAGGTAGAAGTTGCTTTTTGACCTCTCCTTTTACCAGAATAAACAACAAACAAGGAAGATGTTTGTCTAAAATCCTTTGTAGCATCTAAATAGAATTTTAGAGCGCGAACAACATCCAAATTGTGCAACAAACGTTCCTTCTTCGAAACTGGTTTCGGACACAAAGAAGGCACGACTATCTCCTGGTTAATGTTTTTGTTAGAAACAACTTTTGGAAGAAAACCAGGTTTAGTACGTAAAACCACCTTATCTGCATGGAACACCAGATAAGGAGGAGAACACTGCAGAGCAGATAATTCTGAAACTCTTCTAGCAGAAGAAATTGCAACCAAAAACAAAACTTTCCAAGATAATAACTTAATATCAACGGAATGTAAGGGTTCAAACGGAACCCCCTGAAGAACTGAAAGAACTAAGTTGAGACTCCAAGGAGGAGTCAAAGGTTTGTAAACAGGCTTGATTCTAACCAGAGCCTGAACAAAGGCTTGAACATCTGGCACAGCTGCCAGCTTTTTGTGAAGTAACACAGACAAGGCAGAAATCTGTCCCTTCAAGGAACTTGCAGATAATCCTTTCTCCAATCCTTCTTGGAGAAAGGATAGAATCTTAGGAATCTTTACCTTGTCCCAGGGGAATCCTTTAGATTCACACCAACAGATATATTTTTTCCATATTTTGTGGTAAATTTTTCTAGTTACAGGCTTTCTGGCCTGAACAAGAGTATCAATAACAGAATCTGAGAACCCTCGTTTTGATAAAATCAAGCGTTCAATCTCCAAGCAGTCAGCTGGAGTGAGACCAGATTCGGATGTTCGAACGGACCTTGAACAAGAAGGTCTCGTCTCAAAGGTAGCTTCCATGGTGGAGCCGATGACATATTCACCAGATCTGCATACCAAGTCCTGCGTGGCCACGCAGGAGCTATCAAGATCACCGACGCCCTCTCCTGATGGATCCTGGCTACCAGCCTGGGGATGAGAGGAAACGGCGGGAATACATAAGCTAGTTTGAAGGTCCAAGGTGCTACTAGTGCATCTACTAGAGTCGCCTTGGGATCCCTGGATCTGGACCCGTAGCAAGGAACCTTGAAGTTCTGACGAGAGGCCATCAGATCCATGTCTGGAATGCCCCACAGTTGAGTGATTTGGGCAAAGATTTCCGGATGGAGTTCCCACTCCCCCGGATGCAATGTCTGACGACTCAGAAAATCCGCTTCCCAATTTTCCACTCCTGGGATGTGGATTGCAGACAGGTGGCAGGAGCGAGTCTCCGCCCATTGAATGATTTTGGTCACTTCTTCCATCGCCAGGGAACTCCTTGTTCCCCCCTGATGGTTGATGTACGCAACAGTCGTCATGTTGTCTGATTGAAACCGTATGAACTTGGCCTTCGCTAGCTGAGGCCAAGCCTTGAGAGCATTGAATATCGCTCTCAGTTCCAGAATATTTATCGGTAGAAGAGATTCTTCCCGAGACCAAAGACCCTGAGCTTTCAGGGATCCCCAGACCGCGCCCCAGCCCATCAGACTGGCGTCGGTCGTGACAATGACCCACTCTGGTCTGCGGAAGGTCATCCCTTGTGACAGGTGACTGAGCATGCACAGTTGTAATGGTCTTAGATGAATGCGCGCAAAAGGAACTATGTCCATTGCCGCTACCATCAAACCTATTACTTCCATGCACTGCGCTATGGAAGGAAGAGGAACGGAATGAAGTGTCCGACAAGAGTTTAGAAGTTTTGTTTTTCTGGCCTCTGTCAGAAAAATCCTCATTTCTAAGGAGTCTATTATTGTTCCCAAGAAGGGAACCCTTGTCGACGGAGATAGAGAACTCTTTTCCACGTTCACTTTCCATCCGTGAGATCTGAGAAAGGCCAGGACTATGTCCGTGTGAGCCTTTGCTTGAGGAAGGGACGACGCTTGAATCAGAATGTCGTCCAAGTAAGGTACTACTGCAATGCCCCTTGGTCTTAGCACCGCTAGAAGGGACCCTAGTACCTTTGTGAAAATCCTTGGAGCAGTGGCTAATCCGAAAGGAAGCGCCACGAACTGGTAATGCTTGTCCAGGAATGCGAACCTTAGGAACCGATGATGTTCCTTGTGGATAGGAATCCTTTAAATCCACCGTGGTCATGAATTGACCTTCCTGGATGGAAGGAAGAATTGTTCGAATGGTTTCCATCTTGAACGATGGAACCTTGAGAAACTTGTTTAAGATCTTGAGATCTAAGATTGGTCTGAACGTTCCCTCTTTTTTGGGAACTATGAACAGATTGGAGTAGAACCCCATCCCTTGTTCTCCTAATGGAACAGGATGAATCACTCCCATTTTTAGCAGGTCTTCTACACAATGTAAGAATGCCTGTCTTTTTATGTGGTCTGAAGGAAATTGAGACCTGTGGAACCTCCCCCTTGGGGGAAGCCCCTTGAATTCCAGAAGATAACCTTGGGAGACTATTTCTAGTGCCCAAGGATCCAGAACATCTCTTGCCCAAGCCTGAGCGAAGAGAGAGAGTCTGCCCCCCACCAGATCCGGTCCCGGATCGGGGGCCAACATTTCATGCTGTCTTGGTAGCAGTGGCAGGTTTCTTGGCCTGCTTTCCCTTGTTCCAGCCTTGCATTGGTCTCCAGGCTGGCTTGGCTTGAGAAGTATTACCCTCTTGCTTAGAGGACGTAGCACTTGGGGCTGGTCCGTTTCTACGAAAGGGACGAAAATTAGGTTTATTTTTGGCCTTGAAAGACCTATCCTGAGGAAGGGCGTGGCCCTTACCCCCAGTGATATCAGAGATAATCTCTTTCAAGTCAGGGCCAAACAGCGTTTTCCCCTTGAAAGGAATGTTAAGTAGTTTGTTCTTGGAAGACGCATCCGCTGACCAAGATTTCAACCAAAGCGCTCTGCGCGCCACAATAGCAAACCCAGAATTTTTCGCCGCTAACCTAGCCAATTGCAAAGTGGCGTCTAGGGTGAAAGAATTAGCCAATTTGAGAGCACGGATTCTGTCCATAATCTCCTCATAAGGAGGAGAATCACTATCGATCGCCTTAACTAGTTCATCGAACCAGAAACACGCGGCTGTAGTGACAGGGACAATGCATGAAATTGGTTGTAGAAGGTAACCTTGCTGAACAAACATCTTTTTAAGCAAACCTTCTAATTTTTTATCCATAGGATCTTTGAAAGCACAACTATCTTCTATGGGTATAGTGGTGCGTTTGTTTAAAGTAGAAACCGCTCCCTCGACCTTGGGGACTGTCTGCCATAAGTCCTTTCTGGGGTCGACCATAGGAAACAATTTTTTAAATATGGGGGGAGGGACGAAAGGTATACCGGGCCTTTCCCATTCTTTATTTACAATGTCCGCCACCCGCTTGGGTATAGGAAAAGCTTCTGGGAGCCCCGGGACCTCTAGGAACTTGTCCATTTTACATAGTTTCTCTGGGATGATCAAATTCTCACAATCATCCAGAGTGGATAATACCTCCTTAAGCAGAGCGCGGAGATGTTCCAACTTAAATTTAAATGTAATCACATCGGGTTCAGCTTGTTGAGAAACTTTCCCTGAATCTGAAATTTCTCCCTCAGACAAAACCTCCCTGGCCCCCTCAGACTGGTGTAGGGGCATTTCAGAACCATTATCATCAGCGTCCTCATGCTCTTCAGTATCTAAAACAGAGCAGTCGCGCTTACGCTGATAAGTGGGCATTTTGGCTAAAATGTTTTTGATAGAATTATCCATTACAGCCGTTAATTGTTGCATAGTAAGGAGTATTGGCGCGCTAGATGTACTAGGGGCCTCCTGAGTGGGCAAGACTCGTGTAGACGAAGGAGGGAATGATGCAGTACCATGCTTACTCCCCTCACTTGAGGAATCATCTTGGGCATCATTTTCAGTGTCACATAAATCACATTTATTTAAATGAGAAGGAACCCTGGCTTCCCCACATTCAGAACACAGTCTATCTGGTAGTTCAGACATGTTAAACAGGCATAAACTTGATAACAAAGTACAAAAAACGTTTTAAAATAAAACCGTTACTGTCACTTTAAATTTTAAACTGAACACACTTTATTACTGCAATTGCGAAAAAGTATGAAGGAATTGTTCAAAATTCACCAAAATTTCACCACAGTGTCTTAAAGCCTTAAAAGTATTGCACACCAAGTTTGGAAGCTTTAACCCTTAAAATAACGGAACCGGAGCCGTTTTTAACTTTAACCCCTTTACAGTCCCTGGTATCTGCTTTGCTGAGACCCAACCAAGCCCAAAGGGGAATACGATACCAAATGATGCCTTCAGAAAGTCTTTTCTATGTATCAGAGCTCCTCACACATGCGACTGCATGTCATGCCTCTCAAAAACAAGTGCGCAATACCGGCGGGAAAATGAGGCTCTGCCTATGATTAGGGAAAGCCCCTAAAGAATAAGGTGTCTAAAACAGTGCCTGCCGATATTATTTTACCAAAATACCCAGATTAAATGATTCCTCAAGGCTAAATATGTGTAATATATGAATCGATTTAGCCCAGAAAAAGTCTACAGTCTTAATAAGCCCTTGTGAAGCCCTTATTTACTTTCTGAATAAACATGGCTTACCGGATCCCATAGGGAAAATGACAGCTTCCAGCATTACATCGTCTTGTTAGAATGTGTCATACCTCAAGCAGCAAAAGACTGCTCACTGTTCCCCCAACTGAAGTTAATTCCTCTCAACAGTCCTGTGTGGAACAGCCATGGATTTTAGTAACGGTTGCTAAAATCATTTTCCTCTTACAAACAGAAATCTTCATCTCTTTTCTGTTTCAGAGTAAATAGTACATACCAGCACTATTTTAAAATAACAAACTCTTGATTGAATAATAAAAACTACAGTTAAACACTAAAAAACTCTAAGCCATCTCCGTGGAGATGTTGCCTGTACAACGGCAAAGAGAATGACTGGGGTAGGCGGAGCCTAGGAGGGATCATGTGACCAGCTTTGCTGGGCTCTTTGCCATTTCCTATTGGGGAAGAGAATATCCCACAAGTAAGGATGACGCCGTGGACCGGACACACCTATGTTGGAGAAATCCAGTTACGAAAAGAGCCACTTCTTCCACATTCGGTAGCTATTAAAACTGCCAAATGCGCATCCTTATACAAAAAAACTTCAGGGAAGTGCTCCAAGACTTTCGGTTAGTGTAGTCGTCATTGTGTTGGCGCAACGTTCTTCACATTCACATCCCAACTGCAAAGTTGTTTTACTATAAAAAATGATGCTCGTTATATTATAATCTCAAAGTGTTTAATGTCCCTTTAAGCAATACCCACAAACCTAACAGTCTATATAATTATGACAAATTTTTTTGTTCAATACATTCTATACACAAACCAGCTGATCTCTCTTGGATTAAGATAACAAGGTTTGCAGTCATACGGTTTTAAGAAAATGGCAGCTGTGAAAGCATTGAAAACCAAAGGATTAAAGAAAAAATGGATTTTAAAATCTGCAGCAAAACAAATCCAATGGTCATATACATTTCACTTGTAAATTCTGCTGTCAAGATTACACTATGTAGATCCATCCTATCTAGGGGCTATTTGCAGTCTTCAGCTGTAGCACATCAATTAGAATTTCACTGTTGGTCAGTTTCAGCAAATTGTGCCTGAAAGGCAAAACTAATTCCTAATGGACTGCATCTTAAACTTCACAATTCTGCTCATCACTGTAATAATTCTGCTGATACATGAAGGCTTAAGGAAAAGCAGAACTTGTTCAGCGTAATATACATCTAAATATTTACTTGCCTAGCTTTTTAGTATAAAATATTACATTTATATAAAGCAATGACAAATAAAAACACACTAATCAGTATAATTGCCCTCCCCCCTTTTAAACAAACTAAATACACAACATTATTACAGGGATAATGTTAATGGAAACTGTTTTGATTGGATGGTTTTATAAGTGAACTGATAGATACAGTATACGATCATAAAAAGCCAGACACATTACTACTTTTAATAAGGGGCCAAACTTGTTTTCTACCCATTAGACACACCAACAATCAGTCTAATTCCTTATGTATCTCATTCAAATGAGGTAGAACAAAGTTCAAAGGGTTAAAAGAACACTAAAGTCCAATTCATTTAATCTTCAATGAAATATACCTGCATAAATAGTAATTTGTCTCAGTCCGGTACCCCCTTGCACACATATTGGACATAGGTTCTATGTCACATAGTACTTTGCCCAGTGTCCAACACACTTATGCAGGTGCTGTGGTGTTGGTGGGAGGCAAGGAAAAAGGCGGGTGGATAGCGCATAGTGGGAGGGAGTGGCAAAATACTTTGGGGAGGGGACATGAAGGGGTGGGTCGCTACACTATTAGGAAAAAACCCCCATAAATTATGCTTACCTGATAATTTAAAGGGACACCGAACCCAAATTATTTCTGGGGTGTCTTTGCCTCCTCCTGGTGGCCAGGTTCTTAATTCCCACAAGTAATGAATGAAGCAGTGGACTCTCCTCCCACAGATGGAAATTAAAGGGACACTGTACCCAATTTTTTTCTTTCGTGATTCAGAAAGAGCATGCAATTTTAAGCAACTTTCTAATTTACTCCTATTATCGAATTTTCTTCGTTCTCTTGCTATCATTATTTGAAAAAGAAGGCATCTAAGCTTTTTTTTGGTTTCAGTACTCTGGACAGCACTTTTTTATTGGTGGGTGAATTTATCCACCAATCAGCAAGGACAACCCAGGTTGTTCACCAAAAATGGGCCGGCATCTAAACTTACATTCTTGCATTTCAAATAAAGATACCAAGAGAATGAAGAAAATTTGATAATAGGAGTAAATTAGAAAGTTGCTTAAAATTTCATGCTCAATCTGAATCACAAAAGAAACATTTTGGGTACAGTGTCCTTTAATTTCCATCTGTGGGAGGAGAGTCCACTGCTTCATTCATTACTTGTGGGAATTAAGAACCTGGCCACCAGGAGGAGGCAAAGACACCCCAGCCAAAGGCTTAAATACCTCCCCCACTCCCCTCATCCCCCAGTCATTCTGCCAAGGGAACAAGTAACAGGAGGATAAATAGGGTATAAAATGGTGCCAGAATAATAAAATACAATTTAGGTCCCCCCACCAAAGAAACGGGCGCAGGCAGTGGACTCTCCTCCCACAGATGGAAATGAAATTATCAGGTAAGCCTAATTTATGTTTTCCATCTTAAAGGGAGGAGAGTCCACTGCTTCATTCATTACTTGTGGAAACAAATACCCAAGTTCTAGAGGACACTAGAGGAATAAAAAAAACGGGAGGGCAAAAGGAGGCGGACCCTAAACTGAGGGACCATAGCCTGCAGAACCTTTCTCCCAAAAGCTGCTTCCGCCGAAGCAAAAACATCAAATTTATAAAATTTTGCAAAAGTATGTAAAGAAGACCAAGTGGCCGCCTTACAAATCTGCTCCATAGAGGCCTCATTATTAAAGGCCCAAGAAGAGGCCACAGCTCTAATCGAGTGAGCCATAATCCTCTGAGGAGGCTTCTGTCCCGCTGTCTCATATGCCAGATGGATCATACTCCTCAACCAAAATGATAGAGAAGTGGCAGAGGCTCTTTGTCCCTTCGCTTCCCTGAGTACACAACAAATAAAGGCTAGGTCTGTCTGACCTCCCTTATGGCCTGAAGATAAAACTTCAAAGCCCGAAACACGTCCAGATTATGAAGTGACCTCTCCTTCGAAGAAGAAACAAAGAAGGAATCACTATTTCCTGATTGATGTCACAACTCAACACCACCTTGGGAAGGAATCCCAATCCAGTGCGAAGAACATCCTTATCAGCATGAAAAACTAAGTAGGGCGGCTCGCATTGCAAGGCCGCCAACTCCGAGACTCTGCGTGCCGATGCAATAGCCAGTAATAACAGGACTTTCCAAGAAAGAACCTAAATGTCAAGAGCATGTATAGGCTCAAATGGAGCCCTCAGCAAAACCTTAAGAACCAAGTTTAAGCTCCAAGGAGGAGCCGGATTCCTGAAGACAGACCTGATCCTAACCAGAGCCTGAACAAAGAACTGAATGTCAGGAAGCTCCGCAAGCTTCTTATGCAACAGTACAGATAAAGCCGAGATCTGTCCCCCTTAGGGAACTGCGGCAAGACCCTTATCCAGACCGTCCTGGCGAAAAGCCAAAATCTTGGATACCCTGACCTTTTGCCAGGGATATTCTCGTTCCTCACACTAGGACAAGTAGGTCCTCCACACCTTGTGGTAGATGCATCAAATGACCGGTTTCCTGGCCTGAACGAGTGTGTCAATCATTTTTTCTGAAAATCCTCTCTTGGCTAAGACTAGCTGTTCAATCTCCACACAGTCAGCCTCAAAGAATTGAGATTTTGATGTAGAAAAGGACCTTGAACCAGCAGATCCCTGCGACAAGGTAACCTCCACTGTGGAGATGACGACATCCCCACCAGATCCACAAACCACATCCTCCTCGGCCACGACGGAACAATCAGAATAGTCGAAGCTTGCTCCTGCTTGATGCGGGCCACTAAATGAGGGAGAAGATGCAACAATGAAAATATGTAAATTAGGTTGAAGTCCCAGGGTATTGCCATGGCATCTATCAGTTCCGCCTGGGGCTCCCTGGATTGCGACCCATATCTGGGTAGTTTACAATTGAGTCTGGATGCCATGAGGTCTACCTCTGGCGTCCCCCGTCTGCGAACATCTCGAGATGGAGAGACCATTCCCCTGGATGAAACGTCTGTCTGCTCAGAAAATCCGCTTCCCAGTTGTCCACACCCGGAATGTGGATCGCTGATAGTAAACAATTGAGAGTCTCTGGCCCATTCCAGAATCCGAAATATTCCCTTCATGGCTAGGGAGCTTCTCGTCCCCCCCTGGTGGTTTATGTAAGCCACAGAGGTAATGTTGTCCGATTGGAATTCGATGAATCGGGACGACCCCAGAAGGGGCCAAGCGTTGAATATCGCTCGAAGTTCCAAAATATTTATAGATAGACGACTCCTCTCGAGTCCATCTGCCTGTGCCTTTCTGGCACCCCAAACCGCTCCCCATCCTGATAGACTGGCATCCGTGGTCACAATCTCCCAGGATGGTCTCAAAAAGGATGTCCCCTGAGACAACTGCCCTGGTCGAGTCAACCAAGAAAGGCACTCCCTCACCGGTTTGTCCAGGGATATCTGTTGGGACAGATCTGAATGATCGCTGTTCCATTGTCTCAACATGCACAGCTGAAGAGGTCTGAGATGGAACCTGACGAATGGAATGACATCTATGCTGGATACCATGAAACCGATCACCTCCATACACCTGGCCACAGATGTCCTGGAGGATGTCTGAAGAGCTAGACAGTTGGACGCAAGCTTGCAACGTCTCTGATCTGTCAAGAATATCTTCATGGCTAAAGAATCTATTATCGTTCCCAGGAATTCCACCCTGTTGCTGGGAATCAACAAACCCTTTCCTTCGTTTATCTTCCACCCGTGGGACCGAAGGAGAAAAGCTTTCGAGTGATCCTCCGCAAGACAGTAGAATGGAGCCTGGACTAGAATATCATCCAGATAAGGTGCCACTGCAATCCCTCTGGTTCTCGCTACTGCGAGAAGAGCTCCCAGAAACTTTGTAAAGACTATTAGGGCAGTTGCCAGACCAAACGGAAGAGCTGGTCTATGAAAGCGAATCTTAGAAACCCGAAGTGATCCTTGCGGATTGGAACATGAAGGTAAGCGTCCTTCAGGTCTATAGTCGTCATGAATTGCCCCTCTTGAACCAGGGGCAAAATTGCCCTGATCGTCTCAAGTTTGAACGATGGAACTGACAAAAACTTGTTTAGGGCCTTTAGGTCCAGAATAGGACGAAACGTGCCCTCCTTCTTTGGGACCACGAAAAAGGTTTAAATAATAACCCAGACCTTTCTTCTGGAGGGACTGGGACAATTACCCCGAGAGATGAGAGACCCCTCACACACCCCAGGAAGGTTTCTCTCTTTTCTGGTCTTGAAGATATGTTTGCCTCTGGGCTAATAGGACTTGAAACCTATCCTATAACCCTGGGCTACGACCTCCAGAACCCAAGGGTCTATAACGTCTCTTCTCCAGGCCTCTGCGAAAAGAGATAGTCTGCCCCTACCTGATCCGAGGATGGATTGGGGGCCGCCCCTTCATACCGACTTTGACTCGGCAGGCTTCTTGTTCTGCTTCGACTTGTTCCAAGAGTTAGCTGGCTTCCAAGATCCCTTGTATTGCTCAGACTTTGCGGCAGGTTGCTGGCGCTGAGACTTGTCCACGCGAAAGGGACGAAAAGTAGACCCATTAGGTTTAGCCTTCTTATCCTGAGGCAAGAAGGCACCCTTGCCACCCGTGACCGTAGATATGATAGAATCCAGGCCTGGGCCAAACAAAACTTTCCCCTTGAATGGGAGGGAAAGCAAGCAAGACTTGGAAGTCATGACAGCAAACCACGGCTTTAGCCACAGAGCCCTGCGGGCTAAAACCGAAAACCATGATGTCTAAAGCATTCAGGCGAATAATCTGCATGTTAGCATCACAAATGAACGAATGCCCTACCCTTAAGGCCTTGATTCGTTTTACAATCTCATCGAGGGGAGTCTCCACCTTGAACATTGCTGATAGAGCGTCACACCAGTAGGTAGCCGCACCAGCCACCGCAGCGACCGCCGCCGGTTGGAAAACAAACCCAGTGAGTTGGAACATTTCCGCAACATGGACTCCATCTTTTTATCCATGGGTTCCTTGAAAGAGGAGCTATCCTCTAACGGAATAGTTGTTCTGTTAGTGAGCGTGGAGATAGCACCATCCACCTCAGGGACGGTTCCCCACAGTTCAAGCTGCGCGTCCGGCAAGGGGAAAAGCTTTTTAAAAGAAGAAAAGGGGGAAAAGGACAAACCAAGTTTCTCCCATTCATTCTTAATAATGTTAGCCATCTTGACTGGAGCACTACCCTGTCCTCATAAACCCTATCCAGTTTAGGGATCGAAGGTTCCTCCGGTAGCTTCAATTCCGGAACCTCCAACGTAGCAAGCACCTCTTTCAGCAGAAAGCGCAAATGCTCCATCTTAAAATTAAAAACAGAATTTATGTTTACCTGATAAATTACTTTCTCCAACGGTGTGTCCGGTCCACGGCGTCATCCTTACTTGTGGGATATTCTCTTCCCCAACAGGAAATGGCAAAGAGCCCAGCAAAGCTGGTCACATGATCCCTCCTAGGCTCCGCCTACCCCAGTCATTCGACCGACGTTAAGGAGGAATATTTGCATAGGAGAAACCATATGATACCGTGGTGACTGTAGTTAAAGAAAATAAATTATCAGACCTGATTAAAAAACCAGGGCGGGCCGTGGACCGGACACACCGTTGGAGAAAGTAATTTATCAGGTAAACATAAATTCTGTTTTCTCCAACATAGGTGTGTCCGGTCCACGGCGTCATCCTTACTTGTGGGAACCAATACCAAAGCTTTAGGACACGGATGAAGGGAGGGAGCAAATCAGGTCACCTAAATGGAAGGCACCACGGCTTGCAAAACCTTTCTCCCAAAAACAGCCTCAGAAGAAGCAAAAGTATCAAACTTGTAAAATTTGGTAAAAGTGTGCAGTGAAGACCAAGTCGCTGCCCTACATATCTGATCAACAGAAGCCTCGTTCTTGAAGGCCCATGTGGAAGCCACAGCCCTAGTGGAATGAGCTGTGATTCTTTCAGGAGGCTGCCGTCCGGCAGTCTCGTAAGCCAATCTGATGATGCTTTTAATCCAAAAAGAGAGAGAGGTAGAAGTTGCTTTTTGACCTCTCCTTTTACCAGAATAAACAACAAACAAGGAAGATGTTTGTCTAAAATCCTTTGTAGCATCTAAATAGAATTTTAGAGCGCGAACAACATCCAAATTGTGCAACAAACGTTCCTTCTTCGAAACTGGTTTCGGACACAAAGAAGGCACGACTATCTCCTGGTTAATGTTTTTGTTAGAAACAACTTTTGGAAGAAAACCAGGTTTAGTACGTAAAACCACCTTATCTGCATGGAACACCAGATAAGGAGGAGAACACTGCAGAGCAGATAATTCTGAAACTCTTCTAGCAGAAGAAATTGCAACCAAAAACAAAACTTTCCAAGATAATAACTTAATATCAACGGAATGTAAGGGTTCAAACGGAACCCCCTGAAGAACTGAAAGAACTAAGTTGAGACTCCAAGGAGGAGTCAAAGGTTTGTAAACAGGCTTGATTCTAACCAGAGCCTGAACAAAGGCTTGAACATCTGGCACAGCTGCCAGCTTTTTGTGAAGTAACACAGACAAGGCAGAAATCTGTCCCTTCAAGGAACTTGCAGATAATCCTTTCTCCAATCCTTCTTGGAGAAAGGATAGAATCTTAGGAATCTTTACCTTGTCCCAGGGGAATCCTTTAGATTCACACCAACAGATATATTTTTTCCATATTTTGTGGTAAATTTTTCTAGTTACAGGCTTTCTGGCCTGAACAAGAGTATCAATAACAGAATCTGAGAACCCTCGTTTTGATAAAATCAAGCGTTCAATCTCCAAGCAGTCAGCTGGAGTGAGACCAGATTCGGATGTTCGAACGGACCTTGAACAAGAAGGTCTCGTCTCAAAGGTAGCTTCCATGGTGGAGCCGATGACATATTCACCAGATCTGCATACCAAGTCCTGCGTGGCCACGCAGGAGCTATCAAGATCACCGACGCCCTCTCCTGATGGATCCTGGCTACCAGCCTGGGGATGAGAGGAAACGGCGGGAATACATAAGCTAGTTTGAAGGTCCAAGGTGCTACTAGTGCATCTACTAGAGTCGCCTTGGGATCCCTGGATCTGGACCCGTAGCAAGGAACCTTGAAGTTCTGACGAGAGGCCATCAGATCCATGTCTGGAATGCCCCACAGTTGAGTGATTTGGGCAAAGATTTCCGGATGGAGTTCCCACTCCCCCGGATGCAATGTCTGACGACTCAGAAAATCCGCTTCCCAATTTTCCACTCCTGGGATGTGGATTGCAGACAGGTGGCAGGAGCGAGTCTCCGCCCATTGAATGATTTTGGTCACTTCTTCCATCGCCAGGGAACTCCTTGTTCCCCCCTGATGGTTGATGTACGCAACAGTCGTCATGTTGTCTGATTGAAACCGTATGAACTTGGCCTTCGCTAGCTGAGGCCAAGCCTTGAGAGCATTGAATATCGCTCTCAGTTCCAGAATATTTATCGGTAGAAGAGATTCTTCCCGAGACCAAAGACCCTGAGCTTTCAGGGATCCCCAGACCGCGCCCCAGCCCATCAGACTGGCGTCGGTCGTGACAATGACCCACTCTGGTCTGCGGAAGGTCATCCCTTGTGACAGGTTGTCCAGGGACTGAGCATGCACAGTTGTAATGGTCTTAGATGAATGCGCGCAAAAGGAACTATGTCCATTGCCGCTACCATCAAACCTATTACTTCCATGCACTGCGCTATGGAAGGAAGAGGAACGGAATGAAGTGTCCGACAAGAGTTTAGAAGTTTTGTTTTTCTGGCCTCTGTCAGAAAAATCCTCATTTCTAAGGAGTCTATTATTGTTCCCAAGAAGGGAACCCTTGTCGACGGAGATAGAGAACTCTTTTCCACGTTCACTTTCCATCCGTGAGATCTGAGAAAGGCCAGGACTATGTCCGTGTGAGCCTTTGCTTGAGGAAGGGACGACGCTTGAATCAGAATGTCGTCCAAGTAAGGTACTACTGCAATGCCCCTTGGTCTTAGCACCGCTAGAAGGGACCCTAGTACCTTTGTGAAAATCCTTGGAGCAGTGGCTAATCCGAAAGGAAGCGCCACGAACTGGTAATGCCTGTCCAGGAATGCGAACCTTAGGAACCGATGATGTTCCTTGTGGATAGGAATCCTTTAAATCCACCGTGGTCATGAATTGACCTTCCTGGATGGAAGGAAGAATTGTTCGAATGGTTTCCATCTTGAACGATGGAACCTTGAGAAACTTGTTTAAGATCTTGAGATCTAAGATTGGTCTGAACGTTCCCTCTTTTTTGGGAACTATGAACAGATTGGAGTAGAACCCCATCCCTTGTTCTCCTAATGGAACAGGATGAATCACTCCCATTTTTAGCAGGTCTTCTACACAATGTAAGAATGCCTGTCTTTTTATGTGGTCTGAAGACAATTGAGACCTGTGGAACCTCCCCCTTGGGGGAAGCCCCTTGAATTCCAGAAGATAACCTTGGGAGACTATTTCTAGTGCCCAAGGATCCAGAACATCTCTTGCCCAAGCCTGAGCGAAGAGAGAGAGTCTGCCCCCCACCAGATCCGGTCCCGGATCGGGGGCCAACATTTCATGCTGTCTTGGTAGCAGTGGCAGGTTTCTTGGCCTGCTTTCCCTTGTTCCAGCCTTGCATTGGTCTCCAGGCTGGCTTGGCTTGAGAAGTATTACCCTCTTGCTTAGAGGACGTAGCACTTTGGGCTGGTCCGTTTCTACGAAAGGGACGAAAATTAGGTTTATTTTTGGCCTTGAAAGACCTATCCTGAGGAAGGGCGTGGCCCTTACCCCCAGTGATATCAGAGATAATCTCTTTCAAGTCAGGGCCAAACAGCGTTTTCCCCTTGAAAGGAATGTTAAGTAGTTTGTTCTTGGAAGACGCATCCGCTGACCAAGATTTCAACCAAAGCGCTCTGCGCGCCACAATAGCAAACCCAGAATTTTTCGCCGCTAACCTAGCCAATTGCAAAGTGGCGTCTAGGGTGAAAGAATTAGCCAATTTGAGAGCACGGATTCTGTCCATAATCTCCTCATAAGGAGGAGAATCGCTATCGATCGCCTTAACTAGTTCATCGAACCAGAAACACGCGGCTGTAGTGACAGGGACAATGCATGAAATTGGTTGTAGAAGGTAACCTTGCTGAACAAACATCTTTTTAAGCAAACCTTCTAATTTTTTATCCATAGGATCTTTGAAAGCACAACTATCTTCTATGGGTATAGTGGTGCGTTTGTTTAAAGTAGAAACCGCTCCCTCGACCTTGGGGACTGTCTGCCATAAGTCCTTTCTGGGGTCGACCATAGGAAACAATTTTTTAAATATGGGGGGAGGGACGAAAGGTATACCGGGCCTTTCCCATTCTTTATTTACAATGTCCGCCACCCGCTTGGGTATAGGAAAAGCTTCTGGGAGCCCCGGGACCTCTAGGAACTTGTCCATTTTACATAGTTTCTCTGGGATGATCAAATTCTCACAATCATTCAGAGTGGATAATACCTCCTTAAGCAGAGCGCGGAGATGTTCCAACTTAAATTTAAATGTAATCACATCGGGTTCAGCTTGTTGAGAAACTTTCCCTGAATCTGAAATTTCTCCCTCAGACAAAACCTCCCTGGCCCCCTCAGACTGGTGTAGGGGCATTTCAGAACCATTATCATCAGCGTCCTCATGCTCTTCAGTATCTAAAACAGAGCAGTCGCGCTTACGCTGATAAGTGGGCATTTTGGCTAAAATGTTTTTGATAGAATTATCCATTACAGCCGTTAATTGTTGCATAGTAAGGAGTATTGGCGCGCTAGATGTACTAGGGGCCTCCTGAGTGGGCAAGACTCGTGTAGACGAAGGAGGGAATGATGCAGTACCATGCTTACTCCCCTCACTTGAGGAATCATCTTGGGCATCATTTTCAGTGTCACATAAATCACATTTATTTAAATGAGAAGGAACCCTGGCTTCCCCACATTCAGAACACAGTCTATCTGGTAGTTCAGACATGTTAAACAGGCATAAACTTGATAACAAAGTACAAAAAACGTTTTAAAATAAAACCGTTACTGTCACTTTAAATTTTAAACTGAACACACTTTATTACTGCAATTGCGAAAAAGTATGAAGGAATTGTTCAAAATTCACCAAAATTTCACCACAGTGTCTTAAAGCCTTAAAAGTATTGCACACCAAGTTTGGAAGCTTTAACCCTTAAAATAACGGAACCGGAGCCGTTTTTAACTTTAACCCCTTTACAGTCCCTGGTATCTGCTTTGCTGAGACCCAACCAAGCCCAAAGGGGAATACGATACCAAATGATGCCTTCAGAAAGTCTTTTCTATGTATCAGAGCTCCTCACACATGCGACTGCATGTCATGCCTCTCAAAAACAAGTGCGCAATACCGGCGCGAAAATGAGGCTCTGCCTATGATTAGGGAAAGCCCCTAAAGAATAAGGTGTCTAAAACAGTGCCTGCCGATATTATTTTACCAAAATACCCAGATTAAATGATTCCTCAAGGCTAAATATGTGTAATATATGAATCGATTTAGCCCAGAAAAAGTCTACAGTCTTAATAAGCCCTTGTGAAGCCCTTATTTACTTTCTGAATAAACATGGCTTACCGGATCCCATAGGGAAAATGACAGCTTCCAGCATTATATCGTCTTGGTAGAATGTGTCATACCTCAAGCAGCAAAAGACTGCTCACTGTTCCCCCAACTGAAGTTAATTCCTCTCAACAGTCCTGTGTGGAACAGCCATGGATTTTAGTAACGGTTGCTAAAATCATTTTCCTCTTACAAACAGAAATCTTCATCTCTTTTCTGTTTCAGAGTAAATAGTACATACCAGCACTATTTTAAAATAACAAACTCTTGATTGAATAATAAAAACTACAGTTAAACACTAAAAAACTCTAAGCCATCTCCGTGGAGATGTTGCCTGTACAACGGCAAAGAGAATGACTGGGGTAGGCGGAGCCTAGGAGGGATCATGTGACCAGCTTTGCTGGGCTCTTTGCCATTTCCTGTTGGGGAAGAGAATATCCCACAAGTAAGGATGACGCCGTGGACCGGACACACCTATGTTGGAGAAATCTGGTTCCTCCATGGACGGAGGCCTAGAAGTAGCCGATTCTGACCCAGAAGCGACATCCTCCGATAATTTGGAGTTGTCCTCCTCAGCAGATAATCTGAGAGACAGACATCCAGTGGAGTCGAAGACCCCTGAGATGGATAGCAGTGCCGTACCTTCCGCTTGCGCTTAGTAGAGCGAGGCATCGCATTAATGGCCGCAGAAACCGCCGTCTGTAAAAGTCTGGAGACCAAAGGGTCCCTCCAGCAGGAGGAGGATTAGTAGTGCCCTGGGGAACTGCTTGTGTAAACGGAGATGATTGTAGGGAACGCACCTCACAGGGCAGAGAACCCTCAGAGGTGGACGGCTCAGTCGTACTAAATACTTTCATCTTTTAGGATATAGCAATATTGTCAAAGCATGTGAAATAGAGTTGCGTAGGCGGCTCGACTGGAACCTCCTCACAATATACACAGTTAATAGGTTTAGATAAAGAGGAAGTAATCCTCTAACATATCAGAGTCCTCCATAGCTTGCGCCTTTATTATGGAGTTGACCTTAAAATAAATATCACCTTTATATCCCAATGGCCGGGGCACTCACCACCTCCTATGACCCAGACTAAAAGAAACGGCTTTCGTCTCCTCCGAACGTAGGTCGAGAAAGGAAGTTACAGAGGCCAGACCCGGTCACATGGAGTGCCATGCAGGACCACCCCTGCACTCGAGAGAGAGACGCGCCAAAAAAGCCTGCCTCAATCTCTCGCTAATGAACTGACTGTTCCACACAGAGCCTCATCTCACACAAATGCAGCAGAAACACAAACAATATTTTGCATAATAAAATCCCCCCTGTTCAATAACCCCCTTCCGAGGGTATTACCCTAGATTCTATAAAGATAAAGGAGCCACACTGTGCCCTGTCTTCTTGCATTATCAAATATATATAAATGAAACAATGTCACCAGAATCAACGTCATGGAACAGGAACACGGCCCTTCATGTGTGACAGCATCGCTACTGACATGGATTTGAGAGAAGAAAAGCAGGCAGCGAAACTTGTCAACGCTGATTGCTAATGGAGCTGTTAAACAGAGTCGGGATGGGCTCGCAGACACTCTCCCTGCATCTCAGGACTCTAACTTTCACCCATGCTCTCACTGAGAGGCTGACAGGACTACTTAAAACTCCAGTCCCATTTCGAAGAGTACTACCCTCCATAAGAGACTACTACGAATCTTCCGACACTTCTCTGCCAACCTCCTGTGACGAAAGGCAAAGAATGACTGGGGGATGAGGGGAGTGAGGAGAGGTATTTAAGCCTTTGGCGTGGGTGTCTTTGTCTCCTCATGGTGGTTAGGTTCTTAATTCCCACAAGTAATGAATGAAGCAGTGGACTCTCCTCCCATTAAGATGGAAAACACGATAGTAGGGAGGGGGTTGGAGGAGGAACAGGTGGTAAGAAATCAAGAGTGGGGATCCCTACAGTACAAAAATTAATAAAAAATAAACCTCTAAACTGCAGAATGGCTGGCAGTTTCTAATATGTCAGTGACCAGTGGTGGGAATGAGGGGGAAGAGAGCTATTTGGGAGGGATCAGGGAGTTGCGCAACTGCAATTAGTGGCCGCCATATTGCCAAAGCAATGCATGTCTGCCATTTCTGAATAAAGGGAAGCCGAGAGAAGTTTTTACAATGATTTGTCTCATGACTGCAGTAGTTGTCTGTAAACCATTTCAGTTACAAATCGAAAGTTTGTGAAAAAAAAACTCATTTTATTTGATCGCCTTTGCTGGCCCATTGGTGGCATGAAATATACCAAAATGGGCCTAGATCAATACCTCTGGTTGTTTACTTTAACCCCTTAATGAGTGCAACGTACCATGTACGCTGCAGGTCGTTAAGGGTTTTCTTGTTTCTAATAGTGCGGCTTCTGTCACAAACGGCGAGACCAGGCTATTATAACCCTCCCTTATAGTCACCGGTAATATATAGTTTTGGGGGTCAATTTTGGCAGTTCTGCTATACAAAATGAGAGTTACCCAATTACATAAGTTTAGAACATATATACATACCTCGTTATATTGTGCTTTGCAAACATTGCTCTTTTTACAAACTGAAGGTTTGTGGCAAGCCTGTGTCGAGCAAGTCTATTGGTGCCATTTTTCCAACATACATACATATACACACATAAAAGACTACGGTATAGTGTAAATTAAACTTTTATATGCACTGGGAAACAAAGAGGTCGGCAATGAACACTTTTTTTTTTAAAATTTTTTTTTTAACTATTCGAAAGCTACAGGCTTTGTGAAATGATTTTTATTTCTTTTTAGGGGGGGGGGGGTAGTTTTACAATTTTAATTATGTGAATACATATCTAGTTGAAAGAGTCGTGCACTGAAAGCTCTTATACCAAAAAAACATAATTTATGCTTACCTGATAAATTTATTTCTCTTGTAGTGTATCCAGTCCACGGATCATCCATTACTTGTGGGATATTCTCCTTCCCAACAGGAAGTTGCAAGAGGATCACCCACAGCAGAGCTGCTATATAGCTCCTCCCCTAACTGTCATATCCAGTCATTCGACCGAAAACAAACAGAGAAAGGAGAAACCATAGGGTGCAGTGGTGACTGTAGTTTAATTAAAATTTAGACCTGCCTTAAAAGGACAGGGCGGGCCGTGGACTGGATACACTACAAGAGAAATAAATTTATCAGGTAAGCATAAATTATGTTTTCTCTTGTTAAGTGTATCCAGTCCATGGATCATCCATTACTTGTGGGATACCAATACCAAAGCTAAAGTACACGGATGATGGGAGGGACAAGGCAGGATTAAGCGGAAGAAACCACTGCCCGAAGAACCTTTCTCCCAAAAACAGCCTCTGAAGAAGCAAAAGTATCAAATTTGTAAAATTTTGAAAAAGTGTGAAGCGAAGACCAAGTCGCAGCCTTGCAAATCTGTTCAACAGAGGCCTCATTTTTGAAGGCCCATGTGGAAGCCACAGCTCTAGTAGAATGAGCTGTAATCCTTTCAGGGAGCTGCTGTCCAGCAGTCTCATAGGCTAGGCGTATTACGCTCCGAAGCCAAAAGGATAGAGAGGTTGCCGAAGCTTTTTGACCTCTCCTCTGTCCAGAGTAAACGACAAACAGGGAAGATGTTTGACGAAAATCCTTAGTAGCTTGTAAGTAAAACTTCAAGGCACGGACTACATCCAGATTATGTAAAAGACGTTCCGTCTTTGAAGAAGGATTAGGACAAAATGATGGAACAACAATCTCTTGATTGATATTCTTGTTAGAAACCACCTTAGGTAAAAACCCAGGTTTGGTACGCAGAACTACCTTATCTGCATGAAAAATCAGATAAGGAGAATCACATTGTAAGGCAGATAGCTCAGAGACTCTCCGAGCCGAGGAAATAGCCATCAAAAACAGAACTTTCCAAGATAAAAGTTTAATATCAATGGAATGAAGGGGTCCTTGAAGAACTTTAAGAACCAAGTTTAAGCTCCACGGAGGAGCAACAGGTTTAAACACAGGCTTAATTCTAACCAAAGCCTGGCAAAATGCCTGAACGTCTGGAACCTCTGCCAGACGCTTGTGCAAAAGAATAGACAGAGCAGAAATCTGTCCCTTTAAGGAACTAGCTGATAATCCTTTGTCCAAGCCCTCTTGGAGAAAAGACAATATTCTAGGAATCCTAACCTTACTCCATGAGTAATTCTTGGATTCACACCAATAAGGATATTTACTCCATATCTTGTGGTAGATTTTCCTGGTAACAGGCTTTCGTGCCTGTATTAAGGTATCAATGACTGACTCGGAGAAGCCACGCTTTGATAGAATCAAGCGTTCAATCTCCATGCAGTCAGTCTCAGAGAAATTAGATTTGGATGATTGAAAGGACCTTGTATCAGAAGGTCCTGTCTTAGAGGCAGAGTCCATGGTGGAAAGGATGACATGTCCACTAGGTCTGCATACCAAGTCCTGCGTGGCCGCGCAGTTGCTATCAGAATCACCGATGCTCTCTCCTGTTTGATTTTGGCAATCAGTCGAGGGAGCAGAGGAAACGGTGGAAACACATAAGCCAGGTTGAAGAACCAAGGCGCTGCTAGAGCATCTATCAGCGTTGCTTCTGGGTCCCTGGACCTGGATCCGTAACAAGGGAGCTTGGCGTTCTGGCGAGACGCCATGAGATTCAACTCTTGTTTGCCCCAACGATGAATCAATTGAGCAAACACCTCCGGATGGAGTTCCCACTCCCCCGGATGGAAAGTCTGACGACTTAGAAAATCCGCCTCCCAGTTCTCCACGCCTGGGATATGGATCGCTGACAGGTGGCAAGAGTGGGACTCTGTCCAGCGAATTATTTTTGAGGCTTCTAACATCGCTAGGGAACTCGTGGTTCCCCCTTGATGGTTGATGTAAGCCACAGTCGTGATGTTGTCCGACTGAAATCTGATGAACCTCAGTGTTGCTAACTGAGGCCAAGCCAGAAGAGCATTGAATATCGCTCTTAACTCCAGAATATTTATTGGAAGGAGTTTCTCCTCCTGAGTCCACGATCCCTGTGCCTTCAGGGAGTTCGACTGCACCCCAACCTAGAAGGCTGGCATCTGCTGTTACAATTGTCCAATCTGGCCTGCAAAAGGTCATACCCTTGGACAGGTGGACCCGAGACAACCACCAGAGAAGAGAATCTCTGGTCTCTTGATACAGATTTAGCAGAGGGGACAAATCTGTGTAATCCCCATTCCACTGACTCAGCATGCATAATTGCAGCGGTCTGAGATGTAGGCGCGCAAATGGCACTATGTCCATTGCCGCTACCATTAAGCCGATTACCTCCATACACTGAGCCACCGAAGGGCGCGGAATGGAGTGAAGAACACGGCAAGCATTTAGAAGTTTTGATAACCTGGACTCCGTCAGGTAAATTTTCATTTCTACAGAATCTATAAGAGTCCCTAAGAAGGAGACTCTTGTGAGTGGGGATAGAGAACTCTTTTCCTCGTTCACTTTCCACCCGTGCAACCTCAGAAATGCCAGAACTATCTCTGTATGAGACTTGGCAACTTGAAAGTTTGACGCCTGTATCAGGATGTCGTCTAGATACGGAGCTACCGCTATGCCTCGCGGTCTTAGAACCGCCAGAAGTGAGCCCAGAACCTTTGTAAAGATTCTCGGGCTGTAGCCAACCCGAAGGGAAGAGCTACAAATTGGTAATGCCTGTCTAGAAAGGCAAACCTTAGAAACCGATGATGGTCTTTGTGAATCGGTATGTGAAGGTAGGCATCCTTTAGGTCCACTGTGGTCATGTACTGACCCTCTTGGATCATGGGTAGGATGGTCCGAATAGTTTCCATTTTGAAAGATGGAACTCTGAGGAATTTGTTTAAGATCTTTAGATCCAAAATTGGTCTGAAGGTTCCCTCTTTTTTGGGAACCACAAACAGATTTGAATAAAAACCCTGTCCTTGTTCCATCCGCGGAACTGGATGGATCACTCCCATAATTAGGAGGTCTTGCACACAGCGTAGGAATGCCTCTTTCTTTATCTGATTTTCAGATAGCCTTGAAAGATGAAATCTCCCTTGTGGAGGGGAAGCTTTGAAGTCCAGAAGATATCCCTGAGATATGATCTTGAACATCTCTTGCCCATGCCTGGGCGAAGAGAGAGAGTCTGCCCCCTACTAGATCCGTCGCCGGATAGGGGGCCGTTCCTTCATGCTGTCTTAGAGGCAGCAGCAGGCTTTCTGGCCTGCTTGCCTTTGTTCCAGGACTGGTTAGGTTTCCAGGCCTGCTTAGATTGAGCAAAAGTTCCCTCTTGCTTTGAAGCGGAGGAAGTTGATGCTGCACCTGCCTTGAAATTTCGAAAGGCACGAAAATTAGACTGTTTGGCCTTTGCTTTGGCCCTGTCCTGAGGAAGAGTATGACCCTTACCTCCAGTAATGTCAGCAATAATTTCCTTCAAACCAGGCCCGAATAAGGTCTGCCCCTTGAAAGGAATGTTGAGTAATTTAGACTTCGAAGTCACGTCAGCTGACCAGGATTTAAGCCATAGCGCCCTACGCGCCTGGATGGCGAATCCGGAATTCTTAGCCGTTAGTTTAGTCAAATGAACAATGGCATCAGAAACAAATGAGTTAGCTAGCTTAAGTGTTCTAAGCTTGTCAATAATTTCAGCCAATGGAGCTGTATGGATGGCCTCTTCCAGGGCCTCAAACCAGAATGCCGCCGCGGCCATGACAGGCGCTATGCATGCAAGGGGCTGTAAAATAAAACCTTGTTGAATAAACATTTTCTTAAGGTAACCCTCCAATTTTTTATCCATTGGATCTGAAAAAGCACAACTGTACTCAACCGGGATAGTGGTACGCTTTGCTAAAGTAGAAACTGCTCCCTCCACCTTAGGGACCGTCTGCCATAAGTCCCGTGTAGTGGCGTCTATTGGAAACATTTTTCTAAATATAGGTGGGGAAAAAGGCACACCCGGTCTATCCCACTACTTGCTAATAATTTCTGTAAGCCTTTTAGGTATAGGAAAAACATCAGTACACACCGGCACCGCATAGTATTTATCCAGCCTACACAATTTCTCTGGTACTGCAACTGTGTTAGTCATTCAGAGCAGCTAATAGCTCCCCAAGCAATACACAGAGGTTCTCAAGCTTAAATTTAAAATTAGAAATCTCTGAATCAGGTTTCCCCGAATCAGAGACGTCACCCACAGACTGAAGCTCTCCGTCCTCATGATCTGCCTATTGTGACGCAGTATCAGACATGGCCCTTACAGCATCTGCGCGCTCTGTATTTCTCCTAACCCCAGAGCAATCGCGCTTGCCTCTTAATTCAGGCAACCTGGATAATACCTCTGACAGGGTATTATTCATGATTGCAGCCATGTCCTGCAAAGTAATCGCTATGGGCGTCCCTGATGCAATTGGCGCCATATTAGCGTGCATCCCCTGAGCGGGAGGCGAAGGGTCTGACACGTGGGGAGAGTTAGTCGGCATAACTTCCCCCTCGTCAGAATCTTCTGGTGATATTTCTTTTATAGTTAAAGACTGATCTTTACTGTTTAAGGTGAAATCAATACATTTAGTACACATTCTCCTATGGGGCTCCACCATGGCTTTCAAACATAATGAACAAGTAGTTTCCTCTGTGTCAGACATGTTTAAAAAGACTAGCAATGAGACTAGCAAGCTTGGAAAACACTTTAAACAAGTTTACAAGCAATATAAAAAACGTTACTGCACCTTTAAGAAACACAAATTTTTGCCAAAATTTGAAATAACAGTGAAAAAAGGCAGTTACACTAACAACATTTTTACAGTGTATGTAACAAGTTAGCAGAGCATTGCACCCACTTGCAAATGGATGATTAACCCCTTAATACCAAACACAGAATAATAACTGACAAAAACTTTTTTTTTTTTTTTTTTAAATAGTCACAACAACTGCCACAGCTCTACTGTGGCTTGTTACCTCCCTCAAAAACGACTTTGAAGCCTTTTGAGCCCTGCAGAGATATCCTGGATCATGCAGGAAGAAGCTGGATGTCTGTGTCTGTAACCACTCCCACTCATATTACAACAGTGGAAAGCCTTCAGGAAACTGTTACTAGGCAGAATTCAAGCCAGCCATGTGGAAAAAAACTAGGCCCCAATAAGTTTTATCACCAAACATATATAAAAACAATTAAACATGCCAGCAAACGTTTTATATTACATTTTTATAAGAGTATGTATCTCTATTAATAAGCCTGATACCAGTAGCTCTCACTGCATTTAAGGCTTTACTTACATTAGTTCAGTATCAGCAGCATTTTCTAGCAAATACCATCCCTAGAAATATATTAACTGCACATACCTTATTGCAGGATAACCTGCACGCCATTCCCTCTCTGAAGTTACCTCACTCCTCATAATATGTGAGAACAGCCATGGATCTTAGTTACTTCTGCTAAGATCATAGAAAACGCAGGCAGATTCTTCTTCTAAATACTGCCTGAGATAAACAGTACACTCCGGTACCATTTAAAAATAACAAACTTTTGATTGAAGAATAAACTAAGTATAAAACACAACACTCCTCTTACGACCTCCATCTTGGTTGAGGCTTGCAAGAGAATGACTGGATATGACAGTTAGGGGAGGAGCTATATAGCAGCTCTGCTGTGGGTGATCCTCTTGCAACTTCCTGTTGGGAAGGAGAATATCCCACAAGTAATGGATGATCCGTGGACTGGATACACTTAACAAGAGAAAACATAATTTATGTAAGAACTTACCTGATAAATTAATTTCTTTCATATTGGCAAGAGTCCATGAGCTAGTGACATATGGGATATACAATCCTACCAGGAGGGGCAAAGTTTCCCAAACCTCAAAATGCCTATAAATACACCCCTCACCACACCCACAATTCAGTTTAACGAATAGCCAAGCAGTGGGGTGATAAAGAAAGGAGTAGAAAGCATCAACAAAGGAAATTTGGAAATAATTGTGCTTTATACAAAAAATCATAACCACCATAAAAGGGTGGGCCTCATGGACTCTTGCCAATATGAAAGAAATGAATTTATCAGGTAAGTTCTTACATAAATTATGTTTTCTTTCATGTAATTGGCAAGAGTCCATGAGCTAGTGACATGTGGGATATCAATACCCAAGATGTGGAGTCTTCTACTCAAGAGTCACTAGAGAGGGAGGGAATAAAAATAAAAACAGCTATATTTCGCTGAAAAACATAATTTATGTAAGAACTTACCTGATAAATTCATTTCTTTCATATTAACAAGAGTCCATGAGCTAGTGACGTATGGGATATACATTCCTACCAGGAGGGGCAAAGTTTCCCAAACCTTAAAATGCCTATAAATACACCCCTCACCACACCCACAAATCAGTTTAACGAATAGCCAAGAAGTGGGGTGATAAGAAAAAAAGTGCGAAGCATATAAAATAAGGAATTGGAATAATTGTGCTTTATACAAAAAAATCATAACCACCACCAAAAAGGGTGGGCCTCATGGACTCTTGTTAATATGAAAGAAATGAATTTATCAGGTAAGTTCTTACATAAATTATGTTTTCTTTCATGTAATTAACAAGAGTCCATGAGCTAGTGACGTATGGGATAATGACTACCCAAGATGTGGATCTTTCCACACAAGAGTCACTAGAGAGGGAGGGATAAAATAAAGACAGCCAATTCCTGCTGAAATAATCCACACCCAAAATAAAGTTTAACAAAAAACATAAGCAGAAGATTCAAACTGAAACCGCTGCCTGAAGAACTTTTCTACCAAAAACTGCTTCAGAAGAAGAAAACACATCAAAATGGTAGAATTTAGTAAAAGTATGCAAAGAGGACCAAGTTGCTGCTTTGCAGATCTGGTCAACCGAAGCTTCATTCCTAAATGCCCAGGAAGTAGATACTGACCTAGTAGAATGAGCTGTAATTCTCTGAGGCGGAATTTTACCCGACTCAACATAGGCAAGATGAATTAAAGATTTCAACCAAGATGCCAAAGAAATGGCAGAAGCTTTCTGGCCTTTCTTAGAACCGGAAAAGATAACAAATAGACTAGAAGTCTTACGGAAAGATTTCGTAGCTTCAACATAATATTTCAAAGCTCTAACAACATCCAAAGAATGCAATGATTTCTCCTTAGAATTCTTAGGATTAGGACATAATGAAGGAACCACAATTTCTCTACTAATGTTGTTGGAATTCACAACTTTAGGTAAAAATTCAAAAGAAGTTCGCAACACCGCCTTATCCTGATGAAAAATCAGAAAAGGAGACTCACAAGAAAGAGCAGATAATTCAGAAACTCTTCTAGCAGAAGAGATGGCCAAAAGGAACAAAACTTTCCAAGAAAGTAATTTAATGTCCAATAAATGCATAGGTTCAAACGGAGGAGCTTGAAGAGCTCCCAGAACCAAATTCAAACTCCAAGGAGGAGAAATTGACTTAATGACAGGTTTTATACGAACCAAAGCTTGTACAAAACAATGAATATCAGGAAGAATAGCAATCTTTCTGTGAAAAAGAACAGAAAGAGCGGAGATTTGTCCTTTCAAAGAACTTGCGGACAAACCCTTATCTAAACCATCCTGAAGAAACTGTAAAATTCTCGGTATTCTAAAAGAATGCCAAGAAAAATGATGAGAAAGACACCAAGAAATATAAGTCTTCCAGACTCTATAATATATCTCTCGAGATACAGATTTACGAGCCTGTAACATAGTATTAATCACGGAGTCAGAGAAACCTCTATGACCAAGAATCAAGCGTTCAATCTCCATACCTTAAAATTTAAGGATTTCAGATCCGGATGGAAAAAAGGACCTTGTGACAGAAGGTCTGGTCTTAACGGAAGAGTCCATGGTTGGCAAGATGCCATCCGGACAAGATCCGCATACCAAAACCTGTGAGGCCATGCCGGAGCTATTAGCAGAACAAACGAGCATTCCCTCAGAATCTTGGAGATTACTCTTGGAAGAAGAACTAGAGGCGGAAAGATATAGGCAGGATGATACTTCCAAGGAAGTGATAATGCATCCACTGCCTCCGCCTGAGGATCCCGGGATCTGGACAGATACCTGGGAAGTTTCTTGTTTAGATGAGAGGCCATCAGATCTATCTCTGGGAGCCCCCACATTTGAACAATCTGAAGAAATACCTCTGGGTGAAGAGACCATTCGCCCGGATGCAACGTTTGGCGACTGAGATAATCCGCTTCCCAATTGTCTACACCTGGGATATGAACCGCAGAGATTAGACAGGAGCTGGATTCTGCCCAAACCAAAATTCGAGATACTTCTTTCATAGCCAGAGGACTGTGAGTCCCTCCTTGATGATTGATGTATGCCACAGTTGTGACATTGTCTGTCTGAAAACAAATGAACGATTCTCTCTTCAGAAGAGGCCAAAACTGAAGAGCTCTGAAAACTGCACGGAGTTCCAAGATATTGATCGGTAATCTCACCTCCTGAGATTCCCAAACTCCTTGTGCCGTCAGAGATCCCCACACAGCTCCCCAACCTGTGAGACTTGCATCTGTTGAAATTACAGTCCAGGTCGGAAGAACAAAAGAAGCCCCCTGAATTAAACGAAGGTGATCTGTCCACCACGTTAGAGAGTTCCGAACAATCGGTTTTAAAGATATTAATTGAAATATCTTCGTGTAATCCCTGCACCATTGGTTCAGCATACAGAGCTGAAGAGGTCGCATGTGAAAACGAGCAAAGGGGATCGCGTCCGATGCAGCAGTCATAAGACCTAGAATTTCCATGCATAAGGCTACCGAAGGGAATGATTGAGACTGAAGGTTTCGACAGGCTGTAATCAATTTTAGACGTCTCTTGTCTGTTAAAGACAGAGTCATGGACACTGAATCTATCTGGAAACCCAGAAAGGTTACCCTTGTTTGAGGAATCAAAGAACTTTTTGGTAAATTGATCCTCCAACCATGATCTTGAAGAAACAACACAAGTCGATTCGTATGAGACTCTGCTAAATGTAAAGACTGAGCAAGTACCAAGATATCGTCCAAATAAGGAAATACCACAATACCCTGTTCTCTGATTACAGACAGAAGGGCACCGAGAATCTTTGTGAAAATTCTTGGAGCTGTAGCAAGGCCAAACGGTAGAGCCACAAATTGGTAATGCTTGTCTAGAAAAGAGAATCTCAGGAACTGATAATGATCTGGATGAATCGGAATATGCAGATATGCATCCTGTAAATCTATTGTGGACATATAATTCCCTTGCTGAACAAAAGGCAATATAGTCCTTACAGTTACCATCTTGAACGTTGGTATCCTTACATAACGATTCAATAATTTTAGATCCAGAACTGGTCTGAAGGAATTCTCCTTCTTTGGTACAATGAAGAGATTTGAATAAAACCCCATCCCCTGTTCCGGAACTGGAACTGGCATAATTACTCCAGCCAACTCTAGATCTGAAACACAATTCAGAAATGCTTGAGCTTTCACTGGATTTACTGGGACATGGGAAAGAAAAAATCTCTTTGCAGGAGGTCTCATCTTGAAACCAATTCTGTACCCTTCTGAAACAATGTTCTGAATCCAAAGATTGTGAACAGAATTGATCCAAATTTCTTTGAAAAAACGTAACCTGCCCCCTACCAGCTGAACTGGAATGAGGGCCGTACCTTCATGTGAACTTAGAAGCAGGCTTTGCCTTTCTAGCAGGCTTGGATTTATTCCAGACTGGAGATGGTTTCCAAACTGAAACTGCTCCTGAGGACGAAGGATCAGGCTTTTGTTCTTTGTTGAAACGAAAGGAACGAAAACGATTGTTAGCCCTGTTTTTACCTTTAGACTTTTTATCCTGTGGTAAAAAAGTTCCTTTCCCACCAGTAACAGTTGAAATAATAGAATCCAACTGAGAACCAAATAATTTGTTTCCCTGGAAAGAAATGGAAAGTAGAGTTGATTTAGAAGCCATATCAGCATTCCAGGTCTTAAGCCATAAAGCTCTTCTGGCTAAGATAGCCAGAGACATAAACCTAACATCAACTCTAATAATATCAAAAATGGCATCACAGATGAAATTATTAGCATGCTGGAGAAGAATAATAATATCATGAGAATCACGATTTGTTACTTGTTGCGCTAGAGTTTCCAACCAAAAAGTTGAAGCTGCAGCAACATCAGCCAATGATATAGCAGGTCTAAGAAGATTACCTGAACATAGATAAGCTTTTCTTAGAAAAGATTAAATTTTTCTATCTAAAGGATCCTTAAACGAGGTACCATCTGACGTAGGAATGGTAGTACGTTTAGCAAGGGTAGAAATAGCCCCATCAACTTTAGGGATTTTGTCCCAAAATTCTAACCTGTCAGGCGGAACAGGATATAATTGCCTAAAACGTTTAGAAGGAGTAAATGAATTACCCAATTTATCCCATTCCTTAGAAATTACTGCAGAAATAGCATTAGGAACAGGAAAGACTTCTGGAATAACCGCAGGAGCTTTAAAAACCTTATCCAAACGTATAGAATTAGTATCAAGAGGACTAGAATCCTCTATTTCTAAAGCAATTAGTACTTCTTTAAGTAAAGAGCGAATAAATTCCATCTTAAATAAATATGAAGATTTATCAGCATCAATCTCTGAGATAGAATCCTCTGAACCAGAAGAGTCCAAAGAATCAGAATGATGGTGTTCATTTAAAAATTCATCTGTAGAGAGAGAAGATTTAAAAGACTTTTTACGTTTACTAGAAGGAGAAATAACAGACAAAGCCTTCTTTATGGATTCAGAAACAAAATCTCTTATGTTATCAGGAACATTCTGCACCTTAGATGTTGAGGGAACTGCAACAGGCAATGGTACATCACTAAAGGAAATATTATCTGCTTTAACAAGTTTGTCATGACAATTATTACAAACAACAGCTGGAGGAATAGCTACCAAAAGTTTACAGCAGATACACTTAGCTTTGGTAGATCCAGCAGGCAGTGGTTTTCCTGTAGTATCTTCTGGCTCAGATGCAACGTGAGACATCTTGCAATATGTAAGAGAAAAAACAACATATAAAGCAAAATAGATCAAATTCCTTATAAGACAGTTTCAGGAATGGGAAAAAAAAATGCCAAACATCAAGCTTCTAGCAACCAGAAGCAAATGAAAAATGAGACTGAAATAATGTGGAGACAAAAGCGACGCCCATATTTTTTGGCGCCAAATAAGACGCCCACATTATTTGGCGCCTAAATGCTTTTGGCGCCAAAAATGACGCCACATCCGGAACGCCGACATCTTTGGCGCAAAATAACGTCAAAAATGACGCAACTTCCGGCGACACGTATGACGCCGGAAACGGAAAAGAATTTTTGCGCCAAAAAAGTCCGCGCCAAGAATGACGCAATAAAATGAAGCATTTTCAGCCCCCGCGAGCCTAACAGCCCACAGGGAAAAAAGTCAAATTTTTTGAGGTAAGAAAAAATATGATAATTTAAAGCATAATCCCAAATATGAAACTGACTGTCTGGAAATAAGGAAAGTTGAACATTCTGAGTCAAGGCAAATAAATGTTTGAATACATATATTTAGAACTTTATAAATAAAGTGCCCAACCATAGCTTAGAGTGTCACAGAAAATAAGACTTACTTACCCCAGGACACTCATCTACATGTTTGTAGAAAGCCAAACCAGTACTGAAACGAGAATCAGTAGAGGAAATGGTAAATATAAGAGTATATCGTCGATCTGAAAAGGGAGGTAAGAGATGAATCTCTACGACCGATAACAGAGAACCTTATGAAATAGATCCCGTAGAAGGAGATCACTGCATTCAATAGGCAATACTCTCTTCACATCCCTCTGACATTCACTGCACGCTGAGAGGAAAACCGGGCTCCAACTTGCTGCGGAGCGCATATCAACGTAGAATCTAGCACAAACTTACTTCACCACCTCCCTTGGAGGCAAAGTTTGTAAAAACTGATTTGTGGGTGTGGTGAGGGGTGTATTTATAGGCATTTTAAGGTTTGGGAAACTTTGCCCCTCCTGGTAGGAATGTATATCCCATACGTCACTAGCTCATGGACTCTTGTTAATTACATGAAAGAAAAATTAATCCACAACCCAAAAAAATAAGTTTATTTTCATTTTTGAAAGAAAAAAACTTAAATCAAAAAGCAGAAGAATCAAACTGAAACAGCTGCCTGAAGAACTTTTCTACCAAAAACTGCTTCCGAAGAAGCAAATACTGTACATCAAAACGGTAGAATTTAGTAAATGTATGCAAAGGAGACCAAGTCGCCGCTTTGCAAATCTGATCAACTGAAGCTTCATTCTTAAAAGCCCACGAAGTGGAGACTGATCTAGTAGAATGAGCTGTAATTCTGAGGCGGGGCCTGACCCGACTCCAAATAAGCTTGATGAATCAAAAATTTCAACCAAGAAGCCAAGGAAATAGCAGACGCCTTCTGACCTTTCCTAGGACTAGAAAATAAAACAAATAGACTAGAAGTCTTCCTGAAATCTTTAGTAGCTTCCACATAATATGTCAAAGCTCTTACCACATCCAAAGAATGTAAGGGTCTCTCCAAAGAATTCTTAGGATTAGGACACAAGGAAGGGACAACAATTTCTCTACTAATGTTGTTAGAATTCACAACCTTAGGTAAAAATTGAAAAGAAGTCCGCAAAACTGCCTTATCCTGATGAAAAATCAGAAAAGGAGACTCACAAGAAAGAGCAGATAGCTCAGAAACTCTTCTAGCAGAAGAAATAGCCAAAAGGAACAACACTTTCCAGGAAAGTAGTTTAATGTCCAAAGAATGCATAGGCTCAAATGGAGGAGCCTGTAAAGCCTTCAGAACCAAATTAAGACTCCAAGGAGGAGAAATTGATTTAATGACAGGCTTAATACGAACTAAAGCCTGTACAAAACAGTGAATATCAGGAAGTATACCAATCTTTCTGTGAAATAAAACAGAAAGAGCGGAGATTTGTCCTTTCAAGGAACTTGCAGACAAACCCTTATCCAAACCATCCTGAAGGAACTGTAAAATTCTAGGAATTCTAAAAGAATGCCAGGAGAATTTATGAGAAGAACACCATGAAATGTAAGTCTTCCAAACTCTATAATAAATCTTTCTAGAGACAGATTTACGAGCTTGTAACATAGTATTAATCACTGAGTCAGAGAAACCTCTATGACTTAGAACTAAGCGTTCAATTTCCATACCTTCAAATTTAATGATTTGAGATCCTGATGGAAAAACGGACCTTGAGATAGTAGGTCCGGCCGTAACGGAAGTGGCCAAGGCGGGCAACTGGACATCCGAACCAGATCCGCATACCAAAACCTGTGTGGCCATGCTGGAGCCTCCAGCAACACAAAAGACTGCTCCATGATGATTTTGGAGATCACTCTTGGGAGAACTAGAGGCGGGAAGATGTAAGCAGGTTGATAACACCAAGGAAGTGTCAGCGCATCCACTGCTTCCGCCTGAACATCCCTGGACAGGTATCTGGGAAGTTTCTTGTTTAGATGAGAGGCCATGAGATCTATCTCTGGAAGCCCCCACATCTGAACAATCTGAGAAAACACATCTGAATGGAGAGACCACTCCCCTGGATGTAAAGTCTGGCGGCTGAGATAATCCGCCTCCCAATAGTCTACGCCTGGGATATGCACCGCAGAGATTAGACAGGAGCTGGATTCCGCCCAGGCAAGTATCCGAGATAATTCTTTCATAGCTTGGGGACTGAGAGTCCCACCCTGATGATTGACATAAGCCACAGTTGTGATATTGTCTGTCTGAAAACAAATGAACGGTTCTCTCTTTAGCAGAGGCCAGAACTGAAGAGCCCTGAAAATTGCACGGAGTTCTAAAATATTTATTGGTAATCTCGCCTCTTGAGATTTCCAAACCCCTTGTGCTGTCAGAGATCCCCAAACAGCTCCCCAACCTGAAAGACTCACATCTGCTGTGATCACAGTCCAGGTTGGGCGAACAAAAGAAGCCCCTTGAACCAAACGATGGTGATCTATCCACCATGTCAGAGAGTGTCGTACATTGGGATTCAAGGATATTAATTGTGATATCTTTGTATAATCCCTGCACCATTGATTCAGCATACAAAGCTGTAGAGGTCTCATGTGAAAATGAGCAAAGGGGATTGCGTCCGATGCTGCAGTCATGAGACCTAAAACTTCCATGCACATAGCCACTGAAGGGAATGACTGAGACTGAAGGTGCCGGCAGGCTGCGACCAATTTTTAACGTCTCTTGTCTGTTAGAGACATGGACACTGAATCTATCTGGAAGCCTAAAAAGGTGACCCTTGTCTGAGGAATCAAGAAACTTTTTGGTAAATTGATCCTCCAACCATGTTTCCGAAGAAACAACACTAGTTGATTTGTGTGAGATTCTGCAGTATGTAAAGACTGAGCTAGTACCAAGATATCGTCCAAATAAGGAAACACCGCAAAACACCGCAATCTGATTACAGATAGAAGGGCACTAAGAACCTTCAAAAAGATCCTTGGAGCTGTTGCTAGGCCAAATGGAAGAGCAACAAATTGGTAATGCTTGTCTAGAAAAGAGAATCTCAGAAACTGATAGTGTTCTGGATGAATCGGAACATGAAGGTATGCATCCTGCAAGTCTATTGTGGACATATAATGTCCTTGCTGAACAAAAGGCAGAATAGTCCTTATAGTCACCATCTTGAAAGTTGGTACTCTTACATAACGATTCAAAATTTTCAGATCCAGAACTGGTCTGAACAAATTTTCTATCTTTGGTACAATGAATAGGTTTGAATAAAACCCCAAACCTTGTTCCTGAGGAGGAACTGGCATGATTACCCCTGAAGACTCCAGGTCTGAAACACACTTCAGAAAAGCCTGAGCTTTTACTGGATTTACAGGGATGCGTGAGAGAAAAAATCTTCTCACAGGAGGTCTTACTTTGAATCCCATTCGATACCCTTGAGAGACAATGCTCTGAATCCAATGATTTTGGACAGATTTTATCCAAAAATCCTTGAAAAACCTTAATCTGCCCCCTACCAGCTGAGCTGGAATGAGGGCCGCACCTTCATGCGGACTTAGGGGCAGACTTTGGTTTCCTAAATGGCTTGGATTTATTCCAATTTGAGGAAGGCTTCCAACTGGAAGCAGATTCCTTGGGAGGAGGATTGAGTTTTTGTTCCTTATTCTGACGAAAGGAACGAAAACGGTTAGAAGCCTTAGAATTACCCTTAGGTTTTTTATCCTGAGGCAAAAAAACTCCTTTTCCTCCAGTGATAGTTGAAATAATAGAATCCAACTGAGAACCAAATAAATTATTACCTTGGAAAGAAAGAGATAGTAATCTAGTTTTAGATGTCATATCAGCATTCCAAGATTTAAGCCACAAAGCTCTTCTAGCTAATACAGCTAAAGACATGGATCTAACATCAATTTTGATAATATCAAAAATGGCATCACAAATAAAATGATTAGCATGTTGCAGTAAGCGAACAATGCTAGATATGTCAAAATCCAATTCATGTTGCGCTAAATTTTCCAACCAGAAAGTTGATGCAGCTGCAACATCACCCAAAGAAATAGCAGGTCTGAGAAGATGACCTGAATAAAAATAGGCCTTCCTTAGATAAGATTCAAGCTTCCTATCTAAAGGATCCTTAAAGGAAGTGCTATCTTCCATAGGAATAGTGGTACGTTTAGCAAGAGTAGAAATAGCCCCATCAACTTTGGGGATCTTTTCCCAAAACTCTATAGATTTTTCTGGTAAAGGATACAATCTCTTAAACCTTGAAGAAGGAATAAAGGAAGTACCTGGCTTATTCCATTCCCTAGAAATCATATCAGAAATAGCCTCAGGAATGGGAAAAACACCTGGGGAAACCACAGGAGGTTTAAAAACAGCATTTAAACGTTTATTAGACTGAACGTCAATAGGACTGGTTACCTCAATATCCAAAGTAATTAACACTTCGTTTAATAAAGAACGCATATACTCTATTTTAAATAAATAAGTAGATTTGTCAGTGTCAATATCTGAGGAAGGATCTTCTGTTTCAGATAGATCCTCATCAGAAGAGGATGAATTATTATGTTGTTGGTCATTTGAAATTTCATCAGCTAAATGAGAAGTTTTAAAAAACCTTTTACGTTTATTAGAAGGTGGAAATGCAGACAAAGCCTTCATAATAGGATCAGAAACAAATTCTTTAAAATTTACAGGTATATCATGCACATTAGAAGTTGAAGGAACTGCAACTGGCAATGTACTATTACTGATAGAAACACTATCTGCATGTAAAAGTTTATCATGACAACTATTACAAATGACATTCGGTGGAATAATTTCTACAATTTTACAACAAATGCACTTAGCTTTGGTAGAACCGATGTCAGGCAGCAATGTTCCAGCAGAAACTTCTGAGGCAGGATCAGATTAGGACATCTTGCTCAATGTAAGAGAAAAAACAACATATAAAGCAAAATTATCTATTTCCTTAAATGACAGTTTCAGGAATGGGAAAAAATGTAAAAGCATAGGCCTCTTGATAGAAAATAAAGCAGGAGGCAAACAACAATGGGGTATTGAAATAATGAAAAAAATTTGACCGGAAATGACACACTTGCGTCACTAATGACGTATGACGCCGGAAATGACGAAGTTGCGTCAAAAACGTATTTTTCCGTGCCAAAAAAGTTTGCACCAAAAATGACGCAATAAAGCCTAACATTTGACGCACCCGCGGGCCTAACACCCGCAATTGCAAAAAGTAGTCAAATTGAAAAAAGACTAAACCACAGGTAAGAAAAACATTTCTTAACCCCTTAGTGACCGAGGACGTGCAGGGTACGTCTGAAAAAAAAAAGGCAGTTAACGCCTGACGACGTACCCTGCACGTCCTCGGCTAAAGTGAGTGCTGGAAGCGATCAAGATCGCTTCCAGGCACTATTACAGTACTGCAGGGATGCCTCGATGTCTAGGCATCCCTGCAGTGCTGTTACGGAGTGCCGGGACCGGATTGATCACTCCCCCTTGAGTGATCACTTCCGGTTTTGCTCCACGTGGAGCCCGGCAGTGCAGCAGAGCATCGGAAGCGATCGGACACGCTTCCGATGCTCTGCTAGTGTGCTAAGTGCCTCGGTGGGTCGAGGCACTTAGTTAGTGTATAAATAAAATAAAAAATGGGGGAAAAAAAAATAAAATATAAAATAAAAAAGCCCCCCCCCCCTCCCCCATGAGGCTTCCAAAATGGCGATGCCCAGTGCATCATGGGGCCTCTGGGGGTGTCCCTAGCCTGTCTCACCATAGGGGCAAGCTAGGGTCACCCAATCTGAGCCTTCTTACAAAAAAAAAAAAATAATAATAAAATCTCCCATTTGTCTGATCAGGTCAATATTTGTAAATATTGACTCTGATCAGTGTGGATCTCCCTCCCTCTCCTCACTTGCTATTTTGTTGGAGAGAGAGAGAGACCTGTATTTTAGCAGAGAGAGATTTATTTCTTTTATTTGTTAAAAAATTTAAAATCCAAAGGCTCTTTTCAGAGCCATTAACCCCTAGCTTGCCAGTGATCACTATAAATCACTGGCAGTAGCACAGCTGCACTTTTTTTTGCTGTCTGTGCATTTTTTTAGGGGTTAATTTTTGTTGTTGTATTGTTTTTTAAAAACCCAAAGGCTCCTTTCAGAGCCATTTAGCTAATTTAATTTAAAGACTATTTAACCCCTAGCTTGCCAGTGATCGCTATACATCACTGGCATTAGCATAGCTGTACTTTTTTGCTGTCTGTGCATTTTTTAGGGGTTAATTTTTGTTGTTGTAATTTTTTAAAAACCCAAACGCTCCTTTCAGAGCCATTTAGCTAATTTAATTTAAATAGTATTTAACCCCTAGCTTGCCAGTGATCGCTATAAATCACTGGCATTAGCATAGCTGTACTTTTTTGCGGTCTGTGCATTTTTTTAGGGGTTAATTTTTGTTGTTGTAATTTTTTAAAAACCCAAAGGCTCCTTTCAGAGCCATTTAGCTAATTTAATGTAATGAGTATTTAACCCCTAGCTTGCCAGTGATCGCTATAAATCACTGGCATTAGCATAGCTGTACTTTTTTGCTGTCTGTGCATTTTTTTAGGGGTTAATTTTTGTTGTTGTAATTTTTTAAAAACCCAAAGGCTCCTTTCAGAGCCATTTAGCTAATTTAATTTAAAGAGTATTTAACCCCTAGCTTGCCAGTGATCGCTATAAATTACTGGCATTAGCATAGCTGTACTTTTTTTAAAAAAAACCCAAAGGCCATTTAGTTAATTTAATTTAATTTAAAGAGTATTTAACCCCTAGCTTGCCAGTGATCGCTATAAATCACTGGCATTAGCATAGCTGTACTTTTTTGCTGTCTGTGCATTTTTTTAGGGGTTAATTTTTGTTGTTGTAATTTTTTAAAAATCCAAAGGCTCCTTTCAGAGCCATTTAGCTAATTTAATTTAATTTAAAGAGTATTTAACCCCTAGCTTGCCAGTGATCGCTATAAATCACTGGCATTAGCATAGCTGTACTTTTTTTAAAAAAACCCAAAGGCCATTTAGTTAATTAATTAATTTTGGTTTTCTGTGACAGATACAATAATGTCAAAGAAAACATAGTGCTGAGGAGGCATATGCCATCCTTGCGTCAGAGTCAGATGCCTCTATGTCTGACTCAGACCCCAATTTTGACCCTGCCATATGCTCAGATACATCATTAGATGCAGTCTCAACTGATAGTGATGTATCTGTGGCTGCTAGCCCCCCTGCCAGCCCCCCTGCTAGAAGGAGGCGTGTTGCTGCCATTGCCGCTGAAGAGTGGGTAACGCCTCATCTCCAGAGGCCAGATATCCCACCCTTCACAGCAAATGCTGGCATAAATATAGATGTGGCAGGTTTTAGCCCCCAACAGTTTCTGGAGGTGTTTCTGGGTGATGATGTATTGGGGAACATTGTCGCCCAAACTAATTTATATGCCCATCAGTACCGTGCTGCAAAGCCTGAAACATATTTGGCAAAGCAGCAATGGGCCCCCATCAATGTGCCAGAATTTAAAAAATTCTGGGCATTGACTATGCTGATGGGCATCATAAAGAAACCCTCCGTTCGCTCCTACTGGAGCAGTAGCCCCATCTGCTCTACCCCCATTTTCTCCCAGAGTATGTCGAGGCAGAGATATGAAATGATTCTTCATTTCATGCACTTCAGCGACAACAGCCTGTGCCCCCCTAGGGAGCATCCCCAATTTGACAGGCTGTATAAAATCCGCCCCCTGATTACCCACTTTCTGCCAGGTTTGCAGAGGCTTATACACCTGGAAGGAATATATGCGTTGATGAATCCCTGATGAAGTATAAGGGAAGGCTGTGATTCAAGCAGTATATTCCTTCCAAGCGCTCCAGGTATGGGGTAAAGGTGTATAAGCTCTGTGAGAGCGAGACTGGGTATACTCAGGCCTTCCGGGTGTATGAGGGAAAGGATAGCCACCTTGACCCTACAGGTTGCCCAGAACATATGGGAACCACTGGCAAGATTGTCTGGGACCTGATATTACCCCTAATGAACAAAGGGTATCACTTGTACTTAGACAATTTTTATACAAGTGTCCTTTTGTTCAAGCTACTGTATTGCTTTGATACAGTAGCTTGCGGTACTATTAAAAAGAACCGCAAAGGTTTCCCAGGACAACTTGTACACACCCGGCTACGAAGGGGGGAGACCTCAGCTCTGCGCCAAGAGGAGCTGTTGGCACTTAAGTACAGAGACAAGAAGGATGTATACCTTCTTACCACCATCCACACAGAGAGGACGGTGGCGGTCTCTGTACGTGGCAGAGCTGAGATCATAAGGAAGCCAGTGTGCATCAAGTCTTATAACTGACATATGGGTGGGGTTGATCTGGCAGATCAGCTGCTGCAGCCCTACCTAATTATGCGGAAGACAAGGGCCTGGTACAAAAAGGTTGCAATTTACCTAATGCAGATTGCAACCCACAACGCTTTTTTGTTGTTCAAAAAAGCAAACCCCGGAATGAAACAGACTTTTTTACAATTTCAGCTCCAGATCATTTCGGGGATTTTGTACTATGATGCACCTGCTCCCCGGGCGGTGATGGGAGGGAGCAGAGTTGGGGCTACTCATTTTATTTTTAAAATCCCCCCTACTGCCGCAAAGCAGAGACCACAAAAAAAATGCAGAGTCTGTACCAAGAGGGGGCAGAGAAGGGACACTGTATATCACTGTCCTGATTGCCCTGGACAGCCTGGACTCTGCATTGGGGACTGCTTCAAGCGGTACCATACAATGGTCAATTT
Source organism: Bombina bombina (assembly GCF_027579735.1). Lineage (NCBI taxonomy): Eukaryota > Metazoa > Chordata > Amphibia > Anura > Bombinatoridae > Bombina > Bombina bombina. Next base: position 1,022,739,249 of record NC_069501.1, read on the forward strand.
TTAAAAAATAAATACATTTGCTGTTATTTTTTTTTGTTATGTTTAAATTTTTTGTTGTTATTTTTTTACTTTTAATGTGCCAGATTTTTACATTTCACCAATATATTTTTTTTTCTAAAATGGGGCTGTTCTTTTTTTTTTTTTTTTTTTACAAAAACCCCTGTCAAACCTATGCATGGGGGACATAGGTGTTCTCAAGGTGCCTTGCAGAAAACAACCTGTAGTATTTTTTTTGCACTAACTTACAACAGTCTCTCCTAAATCATAGTCAAAAAGCAATGTGTGTGTAAAAATGAAAATTGAAAAATTGCCACCATACACTTTCTCCAATTTTTTTGGCTAAAAAGCCATCAAAGCACACCATATACAATACCTTGGGGTGTCAACATTTCAAAAATATGCACATTCATGGCAATAAATAAAAGTGGGGTTTACAATAGGCCCCAAACTAAAGATAGGCCTATCAGAAGAAATACTCTCACTTAATAACTAAAATCACAAGTCATAAAATTGTAACATAACCTTCCCAAAATCCTGGCAAACCTATGCATGGGGGGCATAGGTGTACTCAGGGTGCCTAGTAGAAAACAACCTGAAGTATTTTTTTGCACTAACTTACAACATTCTCTCCTAAATCATAGTCAAAAAGCAATGTGTGTGTAAAAATGAAAATTGAAAAAATGCCACCATACACTTTCTCCAATTTTTTTAGCTAAAACAGTTACTTCAAATGCATCAAAGCACACCATATACAATACCTTGGGGTGTCAACATTTCAAAAATATGCACATTCATGGAAACAAATAAATTGGGGTATGTTAAAATACCCCCAAAAAGACAATAGGCAAATAAAATATGTTAAATGTGAAAAAAAAATCACAAACGCATGTTGGACATTTGGCATTACACCCCCCGAACAAGCCAAGAAACTTATGCATAGGTGGTATCACTGTACTCAGGAGATGTTGGTGAACACATATTGGGGTCTTCTTTGGCAGTAACACATAACAGGAGCTGAGAATTCATGTCTAAAGTACAATGTGTGTGAAAAATAACAAAAAATGACTGCCTAATAGTTTGACAAAGAATTAGTGCATGGAAAGTGTTAAAATACCAGCATTTGAAATACCCTAGGGTGTCTACTTTTCAAAAATATATGGTTTGATGGGGGTAAATTACATTGGCCGGCTTCAGAAATGTCCTACATAGGACATGGGTGCATGGGATGTGAAAATTCCAAGTTGAAAAACTGGAATGCGCCCCCTAAAAATAAGGCCTTTTAGCCCCCAGAGAACCCAACACACCTATACATGGGTGGTATCACTGTACTCAGGAGATGTTGTTGAATACATATTGAGGTTTTTTTTGGCAGTAACACATAACAGGGACTGAGAATATATGCCTAAAGTACAACGTGTGTGAAAAATAACACAAAAAAAATGACTACCCAAAAGTTTGACAAAGACTAGTGGTTGAAATAGTGCATGGAAAGTGTTAAAATACCAGCATTTGAAATACCCTAGGGTGTCTACTTTTCAAAAATATATGGTTTGATGGGGGTAATTTACATTGCCCGGCTTCAGAAATGTCCCAAATAGGACATGGGTGCATGATGACATATATGAAAATTCCAAGTTGAAAAACTGGAATGCGCCCCCTAAAATTAAGGCCTTTTAGCCCCCAGAGAACCCGACACACCTATACATGGGTGGTATCACTGTACTCAGAAGTTGTTGTTGTTGAACACATATTGAGGTGTTTTTGGTCAGTAACATATAACAGGAACTGAGAATCCATGCCTAAAGTACAATGCGTGTGAAAAATAACACACCAAAATGACTATCCAAAAGTTTGACAAAGACTGGTGGTTGAATTAGTGCATGCAAAGTGTTAAAATACCAGCATTTGAAATACCCTAGGGTGTCTACTTTTTAAAAATATATGGTTTGATGGGGGTAATTTGCATTGTCCGGCTTCAGAAATGTCCCAAATAGGACATGGGTGCATGACGACAGATGTGAAAATTCCAAATTAAAAAACTGGAATGCGCCCCCTAAAAATAAGGCCTTTTAGCCCCCAGAGAACCCAACAGACCTATACATGGGTGGTATCACTGTACTCAGGAGATGCTGCTGAAGACATATTGGGGTGTTATTTGGCAGTAACCCTTAACGTTCTCAGTAAATGTATTCTTGAATTGCTATTTTGTCAAAAAATCACCACTTTTTTTTTTCTTTTCAAACTTTGGCATAGATTGGTGGTAAAATAGTTGCATGGAAAGAGTCAAAATACCCCATGTTTAATACCTTAGGTTGTGTTCTTTTAAAAAATATATATATGTGAAGGGTTAATCAGGGATTCCTGACAGATATCAGTGTTCCAATGTAACTATCGCTAATTTTTTTAAAAATTTTTTGGAAATAGCAAAGTGCTACTTGTACTTATTGCCCTATAACTTGCAAAAAAAGCAAAGAACATGTAAACATTGAGTATTTCTAAACTCAGGACAAAATTTAGAAACTATTTAGCATGGGAGTTTTTTGGTAGTTGTTGAAGTGTAGGAGATTTTGAGGGTCAAAGTTAGAAAAAACAGAATTTATGTTTACCTGATAAATTACTTTCTCCAACGGTGTGTCCGGTCCACGGCGTCATCCTTACTTGTGGGATATTCTCTTCCCCAACAGGAAATGGCAAAGAGCCCAGCAAAGCTGGTCACATGATCCCTCCTAGGCTCCGCCTACCCCAGTCATTCGACCGACGTTAAGGAGGAATATTTGCATAGGAGAAACCATATGTTACCGTGGTGACTGTAGTTAAAGAAAATAAATTATCAGACCTGATTAAAAAAACCAGGGCGGGCCGTGGACCGGACACACCGTTGGAGAAAGTAATTTATCAGGTAAACATAAATTCTGTTTTCTCCAACATAGGTGTGTCCGGTCCACGGCGTCATCCTTACTTGTGGGAACCAATACCAAAGCTTTAGGACACGGATGAAGGGAGGGAGCAAATCAGGTCACCTAAATGGAAGGCACCACGGCTTGCAAAACCTTTCTCCCAAAAATAGCCTCAGAAGAAGCAAAAGTATCAAATTTGTAAAATTTAGAAAAAGTGTGCAGTGAAGACCAAGTCGCTGCCTTACATATCTGATCAACAGAAGCCTCGTTCTTGAAGGCCCATGTGGAAGCCACAGCCCTAGTGGAGTGAGCTGTGATTCTTTCAGGAGGCTGCCGTCCGGCAGTCTCATAAGCCAATCGGATAATGCTTTTAATCCAGAAGGAGAGAGAGGTAGAAGTTGCTTTTTGACCTCTCCGTTTACCAGAATAAACAACAAACAAAGACAAAGTTTGTCTGAAATCCTTAGTAGCTGCTAAGTAAACTTTGAGAGCACGAACTACATCCAAGTTGTGCAACAAACGTTCCTTCTTTGAAACTGGATTAGGACACAAAGAAGGCACAACTATCTCCTGGTTAATGTTTTTGTTAGAAACAACTTTTGGAAGAAAACCAGGTTTAGTACGCAAAACCACCTTATCTGCATGGAACACCAGATAAGGAGAAGAACACTGCAGAGCAGATAATTCTGAAACTCTTCTAGCAGAAGAAATTGCAACCAAAAACAAAACTTTCCAAGATAATAACTTAATATCAACGGAATGTAAGGGTTCAAACGGAACCCCCTGAAGAACTGAAAGAACTAGGTTGAGACTCCCAGGAGGAGTCAAAATTTTGTAAACAGGCTTGATTCTAACCAGAGCCTGAACAAAGGCTAGAACATCCGGCACAGCTGCCAGCTTTTTTGTGAAGTAACACAGACAAGGCAGAAATCTGTCCCATCAAGGAACTTGCAGAGAATCCTTTTTTCAATCCTTCTCGAAGGAAGGATAGACTCTTAGGAATCTTAACCTTGTCCCAAGGGAATCCTGCAGATTCACACCAACAGATATACCAAATTATGTGGTAATTTTTCTGGTTACAGGCTTTCAGGCCTGAACAAGAGTATTAATAACAGAATCTGAGAACCCTCGCTTTGATAAGATCAAGCGTTCAATCTCCAAGCAGTCAGCTGGAGTGGGTCGAACGGACCTAGAACAAGAAGGTCTGTCAAAGGTAGCTTCCATGGTGGAGCCGATGACATATTCACCAGATCTGCATACCAAGTCCTGCGTGGCCACGCAGGAGCTATCAAAATCACCGACGCCCTCTCCTGATTGATCCTGGCTACCAGCCTGGGGATGAGAGGAAACGGCGGGAACACATAAGCTAGTTTGAAGGTCCAAGGTGCTACTAGTGCATCCACTAGAGCCGCCTTGGGATCCCTGGATCTGTACCCGTAGTAAGGAACTCTGAAGTTCTGACGAGAGGCCATCAGATCCATGTCTGGAATGCCCCACGGTTGAGTGACTTGGGCAAAGATTTCCGGATGGAGTTCCCACTCCCCCGGATGCAATGTCTGACGACTCAGAAAATCCGCTTCCCAATTTTCCACTCCTGGGATGTGGATAGCAGACAGGTGGCAGGAGTGAGACTCCGCCCATAGAATGATTTTGGTCACTTCTTCCATCGCTAGGGAACTCCTTGTTCCCCCCTGATGGTTGATGTATGAACTTGGCCCTCGCTAGCTGAGGCCAAGCTTTGAGAGCATTGAATATCGCTCTCAGTTCCAGAATATTTATCGGTAGAAGAGATTCTACCCGAGACCAAAGACCCTGAGCTTTCAGGGATCCCCAGACCGCGCCCCAGCCCATCAGACTGGCGTCGGTCGTGACAATGACCCACTCTGGTCTGCGGAAGGTCATCCCTTGTGACAGGTTGTCCAGGGACAGCCACCAACGGAATGAGTCTCTGGTCCTCTGATTTACTTGTATCTTCGGAGACAAGTCTGAATAGTCCCCATTCCACTGACTGAGCATGAACAGTTGTAATGGTCTTAGATGAATGCGCACAAAAGGAACTATGTCCATTGCCGCTACCATCAAACCTATCACTTCCATGCACTGCGCTATGGAAGGAAGAGGAACGGAATGAAGTATCCGACAAGAGTCTAGAAGTTTTGTTTTACTGGCTTCTGTCAGAAAAATCCTCATTTCTAAGGAGTCTATTATAGTTCCCAAGAAGGGAACCCTCGTTGACGGAGATAGAGAACTCTTTTCCACGTTCACTTTCCATCCGTGAGATCTGAGAAAGGCCAGGACAATGTCCGTGTGAGCCTTTACTTGAGGAAGGGACGACGCTCGAATCAGAATGTCGTCCAAGTAAGGTACTACAGCAATGCCCCTTGGTCTTAGCACCGCTAGAAGGGACCCTAGTACCTATGAGAAAATCCTAGGAGCAGTGGCTAATCCGAAAGAAAACGCCACGAACTGGAAATGCTTGTCCAGGAATGCAAACCTTAGGAACCGATGATGTTCCTTGTGGATAGGAATATGTAGATACGCATCCTTGAAATCCACCTTGGTCATGAATTGACCTTCCTGGATGGAAGGAAGAAGTGTTCGAATGGTTTCCATCTTGAACGATGGAACCTTGAGAAACTTGTTCAAGATCTTGAGATCTAAGATTGGTCTGAACGTTCCCTCTTTTTTGGGAACTATGAACAGATTGGAGTAGAACCCCATCCCTTGTTCTCCTAATGGAACAGGATGAATCACTCCCATTTTTAGCAGGTCTTCTACCCAATGTAAGAATGCCTGTCTTCTTATGTGGTCTGAAGACAACTGAGACCTGTGGAACCTCCCCCTTGGAGGAAGCCCCTTGAACTCCAGAGAATAACCTTGGGAGACTATTTCTAGCGCCCAAGGATCCAGAACATCTCTTGCCCCAGCCTGAGCAAAGAGAGAGAGTCTGCCCCCCACCAGATCCGGTCCCGGATCGGGGGCCCGCATTTCATGCTGTCTTGGTAGCAGTGGCAGGTTTCCTGGCCTGCTTTCCTTTGCTCCAGCCTTGCATAGGTCTCCAGGCTGGATTGGCTTGAGAAGTATTACCTTCCTGCTTAGAGGACGTAGCCCTTGGGGCTGATCCGTTTCTGCGAAAGGGACGAAACTTAGGTTTATTTTTGGTCTTGAAAAGACCTATCCTGAGGAAGGGCGTGGCCCTTGCCCCCAGTGATATCAGAGATAATCTCTTTCAAGTCAGGGCCAAAGAGTGTTTTCCCCTTGAAAGGAATGTCAAGCAATTTGTTCTTGGAAGACGCATCCGCTGCCCAAGATTTTAACCAAGCGCTCTGCGCCACAATAGCAAACCCAGAATTTTTTCGCCGCTAACCTAGCCAATTGCAAGGTGGCGTCTAGGGTGAAAGAATTAGCCAATTTAAGAGCACGAATTCTGTCCATAATCTCCTCATAAGAAGAAGAATTACTAATAATCGCCTTTCCTAGCTCATCAAACTAGAAACACGCGGCTGCAGTGACAGGGACAATGCATGCAATTGGTTGTAGAAGGGAACCTTGCTGAACAAACATCTTTAGCAGACCTTCTAATTTTTTATCCATAGGATCTTGGAAAGCACAACTATCTTCTATGGGTATAGTGGCGCGCTTGTGTAGAGTAGAAACCGCCCCCTCGACCTTGGGGACTGTCTGCCATCAGTCCTTTCTGGGGTCGACTATAGGAAAACAATTTTATAAATATGGGGGGAGGTACTAAAGGTATACCGGGCCTGTCCCATTCTTTACTAACAATGTACGCCACCCGCTTGGATATAGGAAAAGCTTCGGGGGGCCCCGGGGCCACTAAGAACTTTTCCATTTTACATAGTGGTTCTGGAATGACCAGATAATCACAATCATCCAAATTGGATAACACCTCCTTAAGCAGAGCGCGGAGATGTTCCAACTTAAATTTAAAAGTAATCACATCAGGTTCAGCTTGTTTGAGAAATGTTTCCTAAATCTGAAATTTCTCCCTCAGACAAAACCTCCCTGGCCCCCTCAGATTGGTGTAGGGGCCCTTCAGAAACCATATCATCAGCGTTCTCATGCTCTACAGAATTTTCTAAAACAGAGCAGTCGCGCTTTCGCTGATAAGTGGGCATATTGGCTAAAATGTTTTTGATAGAATTATCCATTACAGCCGTTAAATGTTGCATAGTAAGGAGTATTGGCGCACTAGATGCACTAGGGGCCTCCTGTATGGGCAAGACTGGTGTAGACGAAGGAGGGGATGATGCAGTACCATGCTTACTCCCCTCACTTGAGGAATCATCTTGGGCATCATTTTTACTAAATTTTTTTATGACATAAAATACATATAGTTAAATGAGAAGGAACCTTGGTTTCCCCACAGTCAGAACACAATCTATCTGGTAGTTCAGACATGTTAAACAGGCATAAACTTGATAACAAAGCACAAAAAACGTTTTAAAATAAAACCGTTACTGTCACTTTAAATTTTAAACTAAACACACTTTATTATTGCAATTGCGAAAAAGTATGAAGGAATTGTTCAAAATTCACCAAAATTTCACCACATTGTCTTAAAGCCTTAAAAGTATTGCACACCAAATTTGGAAGCTTTAACCCTTAAAATAACGGAACCGGAGCCGTTTTTATATTTAACCCCTTTACAGTCCCTGGAATCTGCTTTGCTGAGACCCAACCAAGCCCAAAGGGGAATACGATACCAAATGATGCCTTCAGAAAGACTTTTCTATGTATCAGAGCTCCACACACATGCAGCTGCATGCCATGCTGTCCTCAAAAACAAGTGCGCCATACCGGCGCGAAAATGAGGCTCTGACTATGATTAGGGAAAGTCCCTAAAGAATAAGGTGTCTAAAACAGTGCCTGCCGATATAATCATATCAAAATACCCAGAATAAATGATTCCTCAAGGCTAAATAAGTGTTAATAATGAATCGATTTAGCCCAGAAAAAGTCTACAGTCTTAATAAGCCCTTGTGAAGCCCTTATTTACTATCTTAATAAACATGGCTTACCGGATCCCATAGGGAAAATGACAGCTTCCAGCATTACATCGTCTTGTTAGAATGTGTCATACCTCAAGCAGTAAGAGACTGCACACTGTTCCCCCAACTGAAGTTAATTGCTCTCAACAGTCCTGTGTGGAACAGCCATGGATTTTAGTTACGGTGCTAAAATCATTTTCCTCATACAAACAGAAATCTTCATCTCTTTTCTGTTTCTGAGTAAATAGTACATACCAGCACTATTTTAAAATAACAAACTCTTGATTGAATAATAAAAACTACAGTTAAACACTAAAAAACTCTAAGCCATCTCCGTGGAGATGTTGCCTGTACAACGGCAAAGAGAATGACTGGGGTAGGCGGAGCCTAGGAGGGATCATGTGACCAGCTTTGCTGGGCTCTTTGCCATTTCCTGTTGGGGAAGAGAATATCCCACAAGTAAGGATGACGCCGTGGACCGGACACACCTATGTTGGAGAAAGTGTGTTTTTTTCAATTTTTTCCTCATATTTTATAAAATTTTTTATAGTAAATTATAAGATATGATGAAAATAATGGTATCTTTAGAAAGTCCATTTAATGGCGAGAAAAACGGTATATAATATGTGTGGGTACAGTAAATGAGTAAGAGGAAAATTACAGCTAAACACAAACACCGCAGAAATGTAAAAAAAAAAAAGTACAATACATATATTTAGAACTTTATATAATTTGCATAAAGTGCCAAACCATAGCTGAGAGTGTCTTAAGTAATGTAAACATACTTACCAAAAGACACCCATCCACATATAGCAGATAGCCAAACCAGTACTAAAACAGTTATTAGTAGAGGTAATGGTAAATTGAGAGTAATATCGTCGATCTGAAAAGGGAGGTAGGAGATGAATCTCTACGACCGATAACAGAGAACCCATGAAAAAGACCCCCGTTAGAGAAATCATCGTATTCAATAGGTGATACTCCCTTCACGTCCCTCTGACATTCACTGTACTCTGAGAGGAATCGGGCTTCAACAATGCTGAGAAGCGCATATCAACGTAGAAATCTTAGCACAAACTTACTTCACCACCTCCTTAGGAGGCAAAGTTTGTAAAAACTGAATTGTGGGTGTGGTGAGGGGTGTATTTATAGGCATTTTGAGGTTTGGGAAACTTTGCCCCTCCTGGTAGGATTGTATATCCCATACGTCACTAGCTCATGGACTCTTGCCAATTACATGAAAGAAACATATATAGTTTGAATATATAAATTTAAAAAAAAAAACAAACAAAAAAAACACAACAAAGGCTCTATTTCTGTTTAAACTAAGTGATAGCAAAAATGATAAAAAAAAATTATTCAGTACGTTAGGCAAGTTTTTCTCTGAAATTTCCAGTAAAGAAGGGGTTAATAGTTGTATAACACAATTCCATCTTACCTGCTATCTTCAAAACTAATCTTAAGGGGATCTAAATCTAAATGAAGCTTTAATATGCACTCCAATCTTATGAGGAATTATTCCTGGGAATGTAGGACAAACTCAATTTGTTTTACACAAAAAGCAAGATGCGTTTAACTTCCCTTAAAGCGTAAATAAACACTAAACACATTTCATGCATCTACCTCTAATCATGGGTGCTGCCATTTTAGAAAGACTAGAGTGAGGTGGGGGAATAACATTAAAGGGACATTAAACACTAAATAAATGCCAAATAGAGTGATGCATTCAAAGAAACGATTATTCTGAGACTAACATGTAGATGTAGTTTTTAAGTTTCGCTTTAAGTTGTTTAAATATTGACAAAATAAGTCATGTTTTAGTGTCTTTAGTGCCAGGTAGACAATTACAAAATGATTATTTGGTGATTATGGCCAGTCATTACTTCTGCTATTTAGGTGTCTTATTTCAAGATTCCAAAGCAAATTTTTTGTTTGCTTAGAGGGAGACTACCTGAAAGTTGTAGACTCCAGATACACAGTTAAATCAAAGTAAACTTAATAAGGAACAGATTGTGTTAAAAACAGCAAACAATTTACTTGTTTTTGGACAGGATGACATAGAAATTAGTGTAGCCACTACCTTTAGTGAGATAAGAGAGCTGACATCATATAACTTAAGTTCTACCGTCACATGATTTTTGCAGGAAAAGTCCTCTACAGAGTATGGGCAACAAACTGACCACAGCTAGAGCAGGTGTCTCCTTTCTTTGGATTATCTAGTTCATAAGATATTGTATACAAGATAAAGTTTAATCGCAAACATGTTTCTTCTGAAACTACTTGCACCATTTTCTTTCAAGTTTATAGAAAGTTTATAGAAAGATCCAGTGTCTACAGGTGAATGAATTTTAGATTGAAAATGTATTTAACATGGGAGCTTTTCTTGAGCTGTTTTTTTTAATAATGGTTGGACCATAGATTATTACATACTACTTAAAAGGGACAGCAAGACAAAATTATACTTTATGGTTCAGACAGCGCATGCAAATTTGAACAACTTTCAAACTCACTTCTATTTTCCCAATTTGTTTTGTTCTTTTGGTGTGCAGCAGGAGCAGCAATTTACTGATGAGATCTAGCTAGTAACTAGTGGCTACACATACAGTATATGCTTCTTGTCATTAGCTCACCAGATGTGTTAAGCTAGTTCTCAGCAATACACTTTCAAAGGATACCAATTTTGACTTTAAATCGGGTTGCTTTAAATATGTTTAAGTTTTATCTTTTTTATTTTTGTAAGTTTTGTTTAAGTTAAAGGGATAGTAAAGTAAGTTCACGATTCAGATAAACCAAGTAATTTCTAACAACTTTCCAATTTACTTCTATTATCAAATCTTGTGTTATTTTTTTGAGAAGTAGAGACAGAAGTAACTGCACTACGGGGATCTAACGGACCAGATCGGATGAGCCTGTGAAAAGAGACATAAGTGCAGCCATCAATCACAGTAGTGATATGTTCTGTTCCTGAGCCTTCCTAGGCATTCTCTTCAACAAAGGATAACTAGATAAATCAAATTTAATAACAGAAATAAATTGGAAAGTTGGCTATTAAAACTGCATGCTCCATCTGAATTATGAAAGTTTAATTTTGACAAATGTCTAAGTTTCAATGCTTTTTTAATTTGAAACACAGATGTTTGAAAACCCACACCCATGACCCTCTCTAAGGTATGATAAAGTATCGATTTTTATGTATATTTTCGGATATTGTTTTCTACTTAATTCTCTAAATTCAGTTTCTGATTCTTACGTTTTGAATTCCTCAATTAATTTATTACTTAGATTCTTTAATTGTTTATTGTGTTGCGCAAGATCTATGCTCTCCATTTCCAGCTTTTGTAATACTTTATTTTTTATTACTTCTAAAATGGGACACTTTAATGTGTGATTAGGTTTTGTTTTTTGTAGGTTACTAAAAAGATGTGTCATTTAAAATTACAACTCAGGGTTACTACCAATATTGTTCTTAGAGCAGGGCTTGACAAACCCAAAAGACTATGAGCCACTGACTACCAACTTTTTGGGTTATTCTGCATATATGTCTATACAAAAACCACTGTCTGACTGCTAAAATGTATGTCTGTGGCTTAAATATTCTTATTGGCTCCTAAAGTTTAAACCGATTTATTGGCTCCTGTCTTAGTCTCTAGGTCTAGATGCTTACATTGCCTCCAAATGGCTGATCCAATTTTTTGGGGATAAAAAAATCTCCCTTGAAAACACAAATACTCACTCAAAAATCTTGCATAACTGGTCGGCTTCTGAATTTCCACAAAAGAGAGGTCTGAAAAGCAAACACAAAATTTGCGTTAGCATGAAAAATTTTCAACCATATAAATTAATTTCAAAATAAAGGGCTTCAACTGTATTCGTCTATTTTTTCTTAAACAGGGAGGTTTTATTTTGTGTCCAAATAGTTGATTCTTTCATAGGTTTATGAAGAATAAGTTTCCAAAAAATAGCAAATATTGTCAATAACCATCCTTTGAGGTGGGAAAATGCAAGAACTCAACTGGCTAGAACATAACTGGACAGAGAGTAATGTTTCATAGACAAACAAATTTGTTACAAGAGCTATAAAATACATTTCTCTAGCGCACTTACTTCCGCCTGAACATCTCTGCAAAAATGCATCCAACGCTCCACATGTCTACTGGTGTTGCGTACGTGGACTGAAGTAAGACCTCTGGCGCTCGATACCACAAAGTCACCACCTACACATAATTACAAAATTCTATTAAACACAACTCTATGCATTTCTAACAATGGTAGCATAGCTAAAAATAAGACATACAACTCATTGTTCTAATGTTTTGTCATGTCTAGGCCTCAGCCATTGTCCCTGTAACATTGTTATCTGGGCAATATTATGGGTTAGATTATGAGTTATGGAATTATTAACATTAACCAATTTCTAATATGCATGTACAGTCTCTCTGAGAAGAAATGCACTCTTCATATTGCATCAAAGCCTAGGGAGAACTGGTTTTTGAATATTCTAAATACCTTTAGCAATAAAACAGGCTATAAATTTATGGGGGGGGGGGAATAAAAAAATTAAAATAATCCTAAAAGCACTAGAAATACCCATACATTTAAGATGTTGACATTCCAAGGAAGTATATTTTTAATATGCATTAAAGACTAGAAATTTGTTAACAAACAGATCTATAGCAAGATGTTGAAGGAAAGCACATGGATCACTAAAACAAGAGCCATCATAATTGGAGTGTAAAACATTTTTACTGTTAGTTTAGGTGGTTACAATAGAAAACATTCATTTAATCATTTGTGGGTATCTTTGGGAATCTATCCATTCATTAAAAGTGAAATAGAGCAGTGCCAAGCACTTCTGCTAATTGTGCAGCTTGGAACACATCAGCCAGTAGGGCAGCTGTAGCTGAGGAACAGAACATACAGATTATATGGTCTCCAGAAACTGCTCACTGCTGGAGACATCAGCAAAAACGCAGCAACATGTATATGTACTATAGAAGCAAATAATTATGTTATTTTTAAATGTGAAAAACTGACTGTGTACTGTAACATTTTCTCTCCTTTAAAGTGTTCCCAGTGATCCATTTTGCATGCTGGAATGTATTAAATAGTTTACATTTCAGTACTTACGTACTGGTTATATAAAAGCTTTCTAAATAGGAAGCAGCCAAAAAAAAGTAGGGGGTTAGAGAGAGGTATTAAACTTTTAATTTTCAACTGTTCTATCCGAGTACTGTTTTTTTGTGTGTAAATACATAGAGATGAGGTAAGGAGACCATTATGTATAATAAAGAGAAGGATGTCTGCTTTCCCTAAAAGCTCAGTCCACAGCCATTTCATATAGACAAAATAAACATTAATGAGAATTTTTAACACGTTATACTCAGCAGCTGGTATAGTAAGTTACTGGAAAACGTGTTAAAGGGAAAACCAATTTTACAGTACACAGTCCCTTTAAGAAGAAATACAATTTTGACCTGTACTTTTATTTGAGGTTGTTAGAAAAACATTACAAATAGTAGTAGCCCTGGTCAGATAAAAAACTAAATTTATGCTTACCTGATAAATTACTTTCTTTAACGATATGACGAGTCCACGGATTTCATAATTACTTGTGGGATATTAACCTCCTGCTAACAGGAAGTGGCAAAGAGCACCACAGCAAAGCTTTATATATAGCCCCTCCCCTTCCCCTCCACCCTCAGTCATTCGGCCGAAGGTATAGGAAGAGAAAAAGGAAAGGCTAAAAGGTGCAGAGGTGACTGAAGTTTACAAAAAATATAAAGAAAAACTGTCTTAAAAAGAACAGGGTGGGCCGTGGACTTGTCATATCGTAAAAGAAAGTAATTTATCAGGTAAGCATAAATTTAGTTTTCTTTTACAAAGATATGACGAGTCCACGGATTTAATCCTTACTTGTGGGAAACCAATACCAAAGCAATAGGACACGGATGAAAGGGAGGGACAAGACAGGGACCTAAACGGAAGGCACCACTGCTTAAAGAACCTTGCTCCCAAAAATAGCCTCAGAAGAAGCAAAAGTATCTAATTTGGAAAATTTGGAAAAAGTGTGAAGGGACGACCAAGTCGCAGCCTTACAAATCTGTTCAACAGATGCATCGCTTTTAAAAGCCCATGTGGAAGCCACAGCCCTAGTAGAATGAGCCGTAATTCTTTCAGGAGGCTGCTGTCCAGCAGTCTCATATGCCAGGCGGATGATACTTCCAAGGCCAAAAAGAAAGAGGTAGCCGTAGCTTTCTGACCTCTACACTTTCCAGAATAAACAATGAATAAAGAAGAAGATTGACGGAAATCCTTAGTTGCCTGTAAGTAAAAATCTAAGGCACGGACCACATCCAAATTATGCAACATATGCTCCTTCTTAGAAGAAGGGTTAGGACATAAGGAAGGAACAACAATTTCCTGATTAATATTATTTGAAACAACCTAAAAACAGAACTTTCCAGGATAACAATTTGATATCCATGGAATGCATGGGTTCAAACAGAACCCCTTGAAGAACTCAAAGGACTAAATTCAAACTCCAGGGAGGAGTAATGGGTCTAAATGCAGGCTTAATTCTAGATAAAGCCTGAAAAAAAGACTGAACATCTGGTACATTTGCCAAACGTTTGTGAAACAGAATTGACAAAGCTGAAATTTGTCCCCTTAAGTAACTTGCTGATAACCCTTTCTCCAATCCTTCTTGGAGAATAGACAGAATCCTAGGAATCCCAACTTTACTCCATGAGTAACTCTTGGATTCACACCAATAAAGATATTTACACCATATCTTATGATAGATTTTTCTAGTGACAGGCTTTCTAGCCTATATCAAAGTATTGATGACCGAATCAGAGAATCCTCGCTTCCCAGTTCTCTACTCCTGGGATGTAGATTGCTGACAGATGACAATAGTGGGCCTCCGCCCAACTGATTATCTTGGATACCTCTATCATCGCTAAGGAACTCCTTGTTCCCCCCTGATGATTCATAAATGCCACAGTTGTGATGTTGTCCGACTGGAATCTGATGAATTTGGCCGAAGCCAACTGAGGCCACGCCTGAAGCGTATTGAATATTGCTCTCAGTTCCAAAATTTTGATTGGAAGTAGAGACTCCACTTGAGTCCAAACACCCTGAGCCTTCAGGGAGTTCCAAAATGCACCCCAGCCAAGAAGGCTGGCATCTGTTGTCACTATCACCCACGAGGGTCTGTGGAAACAAGTCCCTTGGCACAGATGATCCGGCGACAACCATCAAAGAAGAGAGTTTCTGGTCTCTTGATCCAGATTTATCTGAGGAGATAAATCCGCATAATCCCCATTCCACTGTCCGAGCATGCACAGTTGCAGTGATCTGAGATGAAAGCGAGCAAACGGAACGATGTCCATTGCCGCTACCATAAATCCAATTACCTCCATACACCAAGCCACTGATGGCCGAGAAATGGACTGAAGTGCTCGGCAAGTATTTAGAATCTTTGATTTTCTGACCTCAGTCAGAAAAATTTTCATGGCTACCGAGTCTATCAGAGTTCCCAAGAAAGGAACCCTTGTCTGTGGGACAAGTGAACTCTTCTCTATGTTCACCTTCCAGCCGTGGATTCTCAGAAAAGACAACACTGTGTCCGTGTGAGAGTTTGTCAGATGATATGTTGACGCCTGAATCAGAATATTGTCCAGATAAGGCGCCACCGCTATTCCTCGTGGTCTGAGAACCGCCAAAAGAGACCCTAGAACCTTTGTGAAGATTCTGGGTGCTGTGGCCAACCCAAAAGGAAGAGCCACAAACTGATAATGTTTGTCCAAGAAGGCAAACCTTAGAAACCTGATTATGATCCTTGTGGATTGGAATATGAAGGTAAGCATCCTTTAAATCCACGGTAGTCATATATTGACCCTCCTGGATCATTGGTAAGATTGTTCGTATAGTCTCCATCTTGAACGATGGGACTCTGAGAAACTTGTTTAGACACTTGAGATCTAAAATGGGTCTGAAAGTTCCCTCTTTTCTGGGAACCACAAATAGGTTTGAGTAAAACCCCTGTCCCAATTTTGGAACTGGACAAATTACTCCCATAGTAGAAAGGTCTTTTACACAGCGTAAGAACGCCTCTGTTTTTATCTGGCTTGCAGATAACTTTGAAAGATGAAATCTCCCTCTTGGGAGAAAGTCCTTGAATTCCAATTGATAACCGTGGGTCACTATTTCTAGTGCCCAGGGATCCTGAACATCTCTTGCCCAAGCCTGAGCAAAGAAAGAGAGTCTGCCCCCTACTAGATCCAGTCCCAGATCGGGGGCCGCCCCTTCATGCTATCTTAGGAGCAGCAGCGGGCTTTTTGGATTGTTTACCCTTATTCCAGTTCTGATTAGGTCTCCAGACTGACTTAGATTGGGTAAAATTCCCTTCCTGCTTTGAGGAAGAAGAAGCGAGGTGTCCTCCTTTAAAGTTCCGAAAGGAACATTATTCTGTTTACCCCTCATTTTAACCGATTCATCCTGGAGGTAGGGCATGGCCTTTACCTCCTGTAATATCAGAAATGATTTCCTTCAATTCTGGCCCGAAAAGGGTCTTACCTTTAAAAGGAATAGCTAAAAGCTTATGTTTTGATGACACTTCAGCAGACCAAGATTTGAACCACAATGCCCTACGTGCTAAAATAGCAAATTCTGCATTTTTTGCCGCTAATTTAGCCATTTGAAAAGCGGCATCAGTAATAAAAGAATTAGCTAGCTTGAGAGCCTTAATTCTATCTAAGATGTCATCTAATGGAATCTCAACCTTAAGAGACTCTTCTAGAGCCTCAAACCAAAAAGCTGCTGCAGTAGTTACTGGAACAATGCAAGCCGTAGGTTGTAAAAGAAACCCCTGATTAACAAATAATCTCTTAAGAAGACCCTCTAATTTCTTATCCATAGGGTCTTTGAAAGCACAACTATCCTCAATGGGTATAGTAGTACGCTTAGCTATGGTAGATATAGCTCCCTCTACCTTAGGGACCGTTTGCCATGAGTCCCGAATGGTATCTGATATGGGAAACATTTTCTTAAAATTAGGAGGGGGAGAAAATGGTATACCTGGTCTATCTCAATCCTTTATAACAATTTCCAAAATTCTCTTAGGAACCAGAAAAACATCAGTGTAAGTAGGTACTTCCAAATATTTATCCATTTTACACAATTTCTCTGGAGGAATCACAATAGGGTCACAATCATCCAGAATCGCTAAAACCTCCCTAAGTAACAGGCGGAGGTGTTCAAGCTTAAATTTAAATAACATAGCATCCGAATCTGTCTGAGGCAAAATATTCCCTAAATCAGAAATTTTACCCTCAGACAGTAATTCCCTGATCCCCAACTCAGAGCACTGTGAGGGAACATCGGAAATAGCTAATAAAGCATCAGAGGATTCAGTATTTACATTAATACTTGACCTACTGCGTTTCAGTGATGTGCAGTCACTAGAGGCAGGTGAGGCAGTGCTTCACCTCTCATATGGGCAAAAATATATATTTTTTTATTGGCTTTAAAAAAACAAAATTGTATTTTTTTTTCCCCAGCATTTTTTTTTCTCACAACTATATGTTGTGCAATGGAGAGGCACAAGCATGTCTGCCCACCATTACACAACATGCTGCGCCATCTACTGGATGAAAGTGGTTAAGATCATTGCATGGCCCATAAGTGCTTTATTTGAGGCAGTCCTATTTGGGCTGAACCAATCCAGCGAGAGGCATTAGTAAGTGGAACATAGGGTTGGGGCTGGATGTTAAATCATATAAAACAAAACAAAAACGGAAAAAAACTACTTTCATATATTTTGTTGCTGTCCTGTGAACCTGCTAGCTTTGCTAAAGTGAAAAAGAGAGTTCTGTTCTTCCCCTCTAATTGCAGTGGAATGTGCCACTGTCACTTCCTGAATCCTTACAGAGCAGGAAAAGAGTTACAGAGAGCAGTGTTTCAGCCACATCTTATTAAAGTAAGATTTTACTGAAAGGGATTCTGTTAGTGAAAATGATAATTTAATGAATGTGGTTTAGTGTTTTTTTTACTCTTTTACAGCAGGGTCGTTTTTGTATTTTGTTTACTCAAACTTTACACCCACTAACTTAGCAGCTTGCCTCTGTACTTCACACTAAATTATAGACTAATTTTCTGAACTCTCTGTAGCTCTGCTGTTTTATTACTTTAAAATGCAGTGGTCCCCCCCCCCCCCCTTGTGTGTGTGTGTGTGTCTCTCTCTATCTATCTATCCATCTCTCTCCTTATGTGTTGTTCTCCCCCATGGTCTCTTTCTCTCTCTCTGTCTATCTTCCTCCCCCTCTGACTCTCACCCCTATTGTAATGAAAGAATCTATAAGCATAATTTGCAGCATTAAAGTAAAAAGTATGTTTTAAACATATTTTAATGGGCATGGATTTCTAGATCTCATAATCAGAGCAAGCATTGTGTTATCTGGCAAGAGTTTCTGTTACAATCCTTTTAGACTAAAATCAGATGTTTACTAAGTTGACCAGTTTTCCAAGACACCATTTAAAGGGACATGAAACCCATATGAAACCCATATGCAAATTTAAATAACTTTCCAATTTACATCTAATATCTAATTTTCTTCATTCTTTTGATGTCCTTTGTTGAAAATCATATCTAAATATGCTCAGTAGCTGCTGATTGGTGGCTGCACATAGATACCTCATGTGATTGGCTCACCCATGTGCATGGATATTTCTTCAACAAAGGATATCTAAAGAATGAAGGCGTATCCTAGCCACTGCCTCACCAGCCTCTGACGTCACTGCACGTCACTGCTGCGTTTACCATGCAACACTGGTAATTTAGACAATACCTCTGTAAGGGTAGTTGACATAACTGCAGCCATCTCCTGCAGAGTAAAGGAATTAGACGCACTAGAAGTATTAGGCGTCGCTTGTGTGGGCGTTAAAGGTTGTGACACTTGGGGAGAATTGGATGGCATATCCTGATTCTCTTCAGACTGAGAATCATCCTTAGGCACACCTACTTTATTTAAAATATGCTTTTTACATTGTAAAGCCCTTTCAGTACAAAAGTTACACAATGTTAGAGGGGGTTGCACAATAGCTTCTAAACACATAGAACAATGAGAAACCTCAATGTCAGACATGTTGAATAGACTAGTAATACCACAAAAGTCGTTTAAACACTTATTTATAGCATAAAATAAACATTAGAAAAAATGTGCACTGTGCCTTTAAGAAAAGAAAAAGTTAACAATTTTTCAAAAAAACTTTAAATTATTCCCAAATTTAACTTAAATATCGTTGGTTAATCCAAAAATTACTGCACCCAGAAGCAAGGACAGAAAACATAATTTATGTAAGAACTTACCTGATAAATTCATTTCTTTCATATTAGCAACAGTCCATGAGCTAGTGACGTATGGGATATACATTCCTACCAGGAGGGGCAAAGTTTCCCAAACCTTAAAATGCCTATAAATACACCCCTCACCACACCCACAATTCAGTTTAACGAATAGCCAAAAAGTGGGGTGATAAAGGAGCGAAAGCATCAAAAATAAGGAATTGGAATAATTGTACTTTATACAAAAAAATCATAACCACCTCAAAAAGGGTGGGCCTCATGGACTCTTGCTAATATGAAAGAAATGAATTTATCAGGTAAGTTCTTACATAAATTATGTTTTCTCTTTCATGTAATTAGCAAGAGTCCATGAGCTAGTGACGTATGGGATAGCAGATACCCAAGATGTGGAACTTCCACGCAAGAGTCACTAGAGAGGGAGGGATAAAATAAAGACAGCCAATTCCGCTGAAAAATTAATCCACAACCCAAATCAAAAGTTTCAATTTTTATAATGAAAAAAACTTAAATTATAAACAGAAGAATCAAACTGAAACAGCTGCCTGAAGTACTATTCTACCAAAAACTGCTTCTGAAGAAGAGAAAACATCAAAATGGTAGAATTTAGTAAAAGTATGCAAAGAAGACCAAGTCGTTGCTTTGCAAATCTGATCAACAGAAGCTTCATTCTTAAAAGCCCAGGAAGTAGAAACTGACCTAGTAGAATGAGCCGTAATCCTCTGAGGCGGGGATTAACCCGACTCCAAATAAGCATGATGAATCAAAAGCTTTAACCAAGATGCCAAAGAAATGGCAGAAGCCTTCTGACCTTTCCTAAAACCAGAAAAGATAATAAATAGACTAGAAGTCTTTCTGAAATCTGAGTAGCTTCAACATAATATTTCAAAACTCTTACCACATCCAAAGAATGTAACAATCTTTCCAAAGAATTCTTAGGATTAGGACATAAGGAAGTGACAATAATTCCTCTACTAATGTTGTTAGAATTCACAACTTTAGGTAAAAATTGAAATGAAGACAGCAAAACCACCTTATCCTGATGAAAAATCAGAAAAAGGAGACTCACAAGAAAGAGCAGATAATTCAAAAACTGTTCTAGCTGAAGAGATGTCTAAAAGGAACAATACTTTCCATGAAAGTAATTTTAATGTCCAAAGAAAGCATATGCTCAAACGGAAGAGCCTGTAAAGCCCTCAGAACCAAATTAAGTCTCCAAGGAGGAGAAATTGGCTTAATGACAGGCTTGATACGAACCAAAGCCTGAACAAAACAATGAACAACAGAAAGATTGGCAAATTTTTCTGTGAAAACAGCACAGAAAAAGCAGAGATTTGTCCTTTCAAGGAACTTGCAGAGAAAAACCCTTATCCAAACCATCCTGAAGAAACTATAAAATCCTAGGAATTCTAAAAGAATGCCAAGAGAATTTATGACAAGAGCATCATGAGATGTAAATCTTCCAAACTCGATAATAAATCTTACTAGACACAGATTTACGAGCCTGCAACATAGAATCACTGAGTCAGAGAAACTTCTATGACTAAGTACTAAGCATTAAATTTCCATACCATCAAATTAATAATTTGAGTTCCTGATGGAAAAAACGAATGTTAAGATATAAGGTCTGGCCTTAATGGAAGTGACCAAGATTGGCAACTGGACATCCGAACAAGAAATATATACCAAAACCTGTGCGGCCATGCTGGAGCCACAAGCAACACAAAAGATTGCTCCCTGATTATTTTGAAAATCACTCTAAAAAGAAGAACCAGAGGCGAAAAAATATAGGCAGATGGATAACTCCAAGGAAGTCTCAATGCATACACTGCGTCCGCCTGAGGATCCCCGGACCTGAATAGGCCCCTGGAAAGTTTCTTGTTTAGATGAGATGCCATCAGATCTATTTCTGGAAGCCCTCACATCTGAACAATTTGAAAAAAACACATCTGGGTAAAGAGACCATTCTCCCGGATGTAAAGCGTGATTGACAGAGATAATCCGCTTCCCAATTGTCTATACCTGGGAAATGGACCTCAGAAATTAGACAGGAGCTGGATTTAGCCCAAGCAAGTATCCGAGATACTTCTTTCACAGCCTAAGGACAGAGTCCCACCCTGATGATTGATATACGCCACAGTTGTGACATTGTCTGTCTGAAAAACAATAAATGTCTCTTTCTTCAAAAAGAAGCCAAAACTGAAGAACTCTGAGAAATGCACGGAGTTCCAAAATATCGAATGGTAATCTCGCCTCCTGAGATTTCCAAACCCCTTGTGCTGACAGAGATCCCCAGACAGCCTCCCAACCTAAAAGACTTGCATCTGTAGTGATCATGGTCCAGGTTGAATAAACCGAAGAGACCCGTAGAACTATATGATGGTGATCTAACCACCAAGTCAAAGATAGTTGAACATTGGGATTCAAAGATATAAAAAGTGATATCCTAGAATCCCTGCACCATTAATTCAGCATAAAAAACTGGAAAGGTTTCCTATGAAAATGAGCAAAGGGAATCAAATCCAATGCTGCAGCCATGAGACCTAAAACTTACATGCATATAGCAACTGAAGGAAATAATAGAGCCTGAAGGTTCCGACAAACGGAACCCAATAAAATTGTCACTTGTCTGTTAGAGATAAAGACATTGACACAATCTATCTGGAAACCTAAAAAAGGTGACCCTTGTCTGAGGAATCAAGGAGCTTTTGATAAAAAGATCCTCTAACCATGTCTTGAAGAAACAACAAAAGTTGAATCGTATGAGATTCCGCAGAACGAAAAGACTGAGCCAGTACCACGAGACCGTCCAAATAAAGAAACACTGAGAACCTTGAAAAGATTCTTAGAACTGTTGCTAGACCAGAAGGAAAAGCAACAAATTGGTAATGCTTGTCAAAAAAAGAGAATCTCAGAAAATGAAAATAATCTGAATGAAAACAGAAAATGAAGATATGCATCTATTGTATCTATTGTAAACAAATAATGCCCTCACTGACCAAAAGGCAGAATAGACCATATAAACACCATTCTAAAAGATGGTACACTTATATGACAATTCAAAAAGATTTTCTATCTTTGGGACAATGAATAGTTTTGAATAAAACCCCCAAACCCTGTTCCTAAAATGGAACTGGTATAAATACCCCAGAAAACTCCAGGTCTGAGCAGCGCCTTGAGCCCCAACTGGTGACCAGCCGCGCTTCACAAGTACCCAATACATACAGGTCTGAAACACACTTCAGGAAAGTGTGAGCCTTACTGGAATAGCTGGAATATGTTAGAGAAAAAAAAGACTTCTCACAGGCGGTTTTACTCCGAATCCTATTCTGTACCCAAATCTAAGAAGTTTGGACCGAATTGACCCAAACAAATTTTAAAAAAGTCTTAACCTGCCCCTTACCAGCTAAGCTGGAATAAGAACCGCACCTACATGCAAATTTGGGGAGCTGACTTTGATCTTTTAAATGGATTAAATTGAATGAAGAAAACTTCCAATTATAAACATGTTACTTGGGGAAGAATTAGGATTCCGTTCCTTAGTAAGAACAAAAACTAATATAAACTTAAGATTTAGACTTAGAACTCAATCTTGAAGCCCAGAGTAACAGTAGAAGAATTGAATCCAATTGTGAACCAAATAATTGATTACCTTGGAAAAAAAGAAATATGGAATTTAGAAATCAAATTAGCATTCCAAGATTGAAGTCACAAAGTTCTTCTAGCTAAAATAGCTAAAGACATAGATTAAACATCATTTGCGAAAATATCAAAAAAATGACGACACAAATGAAATTATTAACATGTTGATCAACTTAACAATGCTAAACAAATCATAATCCGATACTTGTTGCACTAAAGTATCCAACCAGAAAGTTGAAGCAGTTGCAACATCAGCCAAATAAATTACAGGTCTAAGAAAAATACCTGAAAATAAATGATTTTCCTTAAATAAGATACAAGTTTCCCATCTGAAGGAAAAAAATAAATACTATTTGCTATAGGAATAGTATGTTTAGCAAGAGTAGAGATAGCCCCATTAACTTGGGGGATCTTTCCTCAAAACTTAAAACTAACTGCCGGCAAAGGATACAATTTAAAAACCTTAAAGAAGGAATATAAGAAATTCCTGGCCTATTCCATTCCCTAGTATAAGGAACTAAAAAAAAAAACCTCTGAAGAAACCACAGAAGGTTAATAAGCAGAATTTAAATGTTAGCTAGTCTTAAAATCAAAAGAACTAGTTACTTCAATATCCAAAATAATCAACACCTTTTCAACAAAGAACGAATGTACTCTATTTAAAAATAAAAAAGTAGATTTGTTAGTGTCAATATCTGATGAAGTATATTCTGAATGAGAAAAAACACCATCAGAGAAGGATAATTCAGTATGTTGTTGGTCATTTGAAACTTCATCAACTAAATGAGAAGTTTAAAAAAGACCTAAAAATTTTATTAGAAGGCGGGATGGCAGACAAAGCCTTTAGAATAGAATCAGAAAAATATTCTTATAAATTCCTAAGTATATTGTACATTAGATGTAAAAAGAATAGCAATAGATAATGCATAAATACTAATGGACTCTGCATGTAAAAGTTTATCATAATAACTTATTACAAGTTGGTAGGACTGATATCAGTCATCAGGAATCCCTCAGTATTTTCTGATACAGGAACAGTTTTTGGAATATTTTGCAATATGTAATAGAAAAAACAATATATAAAGCAAAATTATCAAATTCCTTAAATGACAGTTTCAGGAATGGGAAAAAAAATGCAAACAGAACAGGCCTCTAGAAACCAGAAGCAACTAAAAAATGAGACTTAAATAATGTTAAAAATCTGGCGCCAAGAATGACACCCACATATTTTTTGGTGCCAAAAACGTCTGCAACAAACACGAGAGCCAAAAATGACGCAACTATGTGAAAACTTCCGGCGTCAACTACGATGCCGGAAATGACGTCATTGACGTCAGACAAACGTCAATCTCTCACCAAAAAAGTCTCGCGCCAAAAATGACGCAATAAATTCTAGCATTTTTTGAACTCGCGAGCCTAACAGCCCACAATTTAAAGGAAAAAAGTCAATTGAAAATTTAGGCAAGAAAAATATTTTAATTCATATGCATTTTCCCAAAAAAATGAAACTGACAGTCTGAAAGAAGGAAAATAAACTGATTGACCTGAATCATGGCAAATATAAGTATAAAACATATATTTAGAACTTTACATATAAAGTGCCAAACCATAGCTGAGAGTGTCATAAATAAAAGATAAGACTTACTTACACAAAGACACTCATCTACATAAAGTAGATAGCCAAACCAGTACTGAAACGAGAATCAGTAGAGGTAATGGTATATAAGAGTATATCGTCGATCTGAAAAGGGAGGTAGGAGAAGAAATCTCTACGACCGATAACAGAGAACCTATGAAATAGATCCCCTAGAGGAAGACCATGGTATTCAAATAGGCAATACTCTCTTCACATCCCTCTGACATTCACTGCACTCTGAGAGGAAAACCGGGCTTCAGCCTGCTGCTAAGCGCATATCAACATAGAAATCTAGCACAAACTTACATCACCACCTCCATGGGAGGCAAAGTTTGTAAAACTGAATTGTGGGTGTGGTGAGGGGTGTATTTATAGGCATTTTAAGGTTTGGGAAACTTTGCCCCTCCTGGTAGGAATGTATATCCCATAAGTCACTAGCTCATGGACTCTTGCCAACTACATGAAAGAAATTTCATGCTTTATCTGAATCATGATAAACAATTTGGGTTCAGTGTCCCTTTAACAATACAGAATCTTAATGTACGTTTCTCAATGTCCAATACACTATGGGAGCATAAAAATACAAACCACAAAAACATAATTTATGCTTACCTGATAAATTTATTTCTCTTGTAGTGTATCCAGTCCACGGATCATCCATTACTTGTGGGATATTCTCCTTCCCAACAGGAAGTTGCAAGAGGATCACCCACAGCAGAGCTGCTATATAGCTCCTCCCCTCACTGCCATATCCAGTCATTCGACCGAAACAAGCCGAGAAAGGAGAAACCATAGGGTGCAGTGGTGACTGTAGTTTAATTAAAATTCAGACCTGCCTGAAAAGAACAGGGCGGGCCGTGGACTGGATACACTACAAGAGAAATAAATTTATCAGGTAAGCATAAATTATGTTTTCTCTTGTTAAGTGTATCCAGTCCACGGATCATCCATTACTTGTGGGATACCAATACCAAAGCTAAAGTACACGGATGATGGGAGGGACAAGGCAGGAACTTAAACGGAAGGAACCACTGCCTGTAGAACCTCTCTCCCAAAAACAGCCTCTGAAGAAGCAAAAGTATCAAATTTGTAAAATTTGGAAAAAACATAATTTATGCTTACCTGATAAATTTATTTCTCTTGTAGTGTATTCAGTCCACGGGTCATCCATAACTTATGGGATATATTCCCTTCCCAACAGGAAGTTGCAAGAGGATCACCCAAGCAGAGCTGCTATATAGCTCCTCCCCTCACATGTCATATCCAGTCATTCGACCAAAACAAGACAAGAAAGGAGAAACCATAGGGTGCAGTGGTGACTGGAGTTTTAATTAAAATTTAGATCTGCCTTAAAAGACAGGGCGGGCCGTGGACTGAATACACTACAAGAGAAATAAATTTATCAGGTAAGCATAAATTATGTTTTCTCTTGTTAAGTGTATTCAGTCCACGGGTCATCCATTACTTATGGGATACCAATACCAAAGCCAAAGTACACGGATGATGGGAGGGACAAGGCAGGAACTTAAACGGAAGGAACCACTGCCTGTAGAACCTTTCTCCCAAAAACAGCCTCCGAAGAAGCAAAATTGTCAAATTTGTAAAATTTTGAAAAAGTGTGAAGCGAAGACCAAGTTGCAGCCTTGCAAATCTGTTCAACAGAGGCCTCATTCTTAAAGGCCCAGGTGGAAGCCACAGCTCTAGTGGAATGAGCTGTAATTCTTTCAGGGGGCTGCTGTCCAGCAGTCTCATAGGCTAAACGTATTATGCTACGAAGCCAAAAGGAGAGAGAGGTTGCCGAAGCTTTTTGACCTCTCCTCTGACCAGAGTACACGACAAACAGGGAAGAAGTTTGACGAAAATCTTTAGTTGCCTGTAAATAGAACTTCAGGGTAAGGACTACGTCCAGATTATGCAAAAGTCGTTCCTTCTTTGAAGAAGGATTAAGACATAATGATGGAACAACAATCTCCTGATTGATATTCCTGTTAGAAACTACCTTAGGTAAAAACCCAGGTTTAGTACGCAGAACTACCTTGTCTGAATGGAAAATCAGATAAGGAGAATCACAATGTAAGGCCGATAACTCAGAGACTCTTCGAGCTGAGGAAATAGCCATCAAAAACAGAACTTTCCAAGATAAAAGCTTAATATCAATGGAATGAAGGGGTTCAAACGGAACCCCTTGAAGAACTTTAAGATCCAAGTTTAAGCTCCACGGAGGAGCAACAGTCTTAAACACAGGCTTAATCCTAGCCAAAGCCTGACAAAAAGCCTGGACGTCTGGAACTTCTGCCAGACGTTTGTGTAAGAGAATAGACAGAGCAGAAATCTGTCCCTTTAACGAACTAGCAGATAAGCCCTTTCCTAAACCCTCTTGTAGAAAGGACAATATCCTAGGAATCCTAACCCTACTCCATGAGTAACCCTTGGATTCGCACCAATATAAATATTTACGCCATATCTTATGGTAAATTTTTCTGGTAACAGGCTTCCTAGCCTGTATTAAGGTATCAA
The DNA here is from genome assembly GCF_027579735.1 of Bombina bombina. Taxonomy (NCBI): domain Eukaryota; kingdom Metazoa; phylum Chordata; class Amphibia; order Anura; family Bombinatoridae; genus Bombina; species Bombina bombina. The sequence continues at coordinate 1,022,766,312 of NC_069501.1, forward strand.
TAACTGACTCCGAGAAGCCACGCTTTGATAGAATCAAGCGTTTAATCTCCATGCAGTCAGCCTCAGAGAAATTAGATTTGGATGTTTGAAAGGACCTTGTATTAGAAGGTCCTGCCTCAGAGGTAGAAACCATGGTGGACAGGACGACATGTCCACTAGGTGTGCATACCAGGTCCTGCGTGGTCACGCAGGCGCTATCAGAATCACAGATGCTCTCTCCTGTTTGATCTTGGCAATCAGTCGAGGTAGCATCGGAAATGGTGGAAACACATAAGCCATGTTGAAGACCCAAGGGGCTGTCAGAGCATCTATCAGCGCCGCTCCCGGGTCCCTGGACCTGGATCCGTAACAAGGAAGCTTGGCGTTCTGGCGAGACGCCATGAGATCCAGATCTGGTTTGCCCCAACGATGAATCAGTTGAGCGAAGACCTCCGGGTGAAGTTCCCACTCCCCCAGATGAAAAGTCTGGCGACGTAGAAAATCCGCCTCCCAGTTCTCCACGCCTGGGATGTAGATCGCCGACAGGTGGCAAGAGTGAGACTCTGCCCAGCGAATTATCTTTGAGACTTCCAACATCGCTAGGGAACTCCTGGTTCCCCCTTGATGGTTGATGTAAGCCACAGTCGTGATGTTGTCCGACTGAAATCTGATTAACCTCAGTGTTGCTAACTGAGGCCAAGCTAGAAGAGCATTGAAAATTGCTCTCAACTCCAGAATATTTATTGGGAGGAGTTTCTCCTCCTGAGTCCATAATCCCTGAGCCTTCAGGGAGTTCCAGACTGCGCCCCAACCTAGAAGGCTGGCATCTGTTGTTACAATCGTCCAATCTGGCCTGCGAAAAGTCATACCCTTGGACAGATGGACCCGAGAAAGCCACCAGAGAAGAGAATCTCTGGTCTCTCGGTCCAGATTTAGCAGAGGGGACAAATCTGAGTAATCCCCATTCCACTGACTTAGCATGCATAATTGCAGCGGTCTGAGATGCAGGCGCGCAAATGGCACTATGTCCATTGCCGCTACCATTAAGCCGATTACTTCCATGCACTGAGCCACTGACGGGCGTGCAATGGAATGAAGGACACGGCAAGAAGTTTTGATAACCTGGACTCCGTCAGGTAAATTTTCATCTCTACAGAATCTATAAGAGTCCCTAGAAAGGAGACTCTTGTCAGTGGCAATAGAGAACTCTTTTCCACGTTCACTTTCCACCCATGCGACCTCAGAAATGCCAGAACTATCTCTGTATGAGACTTGGCCATTTGAAAGCTTGACGCCTGTATCAGGATGTCGTCTAGATACGGAGCCACCGCTATGCCTCGCGGTCTTAGAACCGCCAGAAGTGAGCCCAGAACCTTTGTAAAGATTCTCGGGGCCGTAGCCAACCCAAAGGGAAGAGCTACAAACTGGTAATGCCTGTCTAGAAAGGCAAATCTTAGGTACCGATAATGATCTTTGTGAATCGGTATATGAAGGTAGGCATCCTTTAAGTCTACTGTGGTCATGTATTGACCCTCTTGGATCATGGGTAGGATGGTTCGAATAGTTTCCATTTTGAATGATGGAACTCTTAGGAATTTGTTTAAGATTTTTAGGTCCAAGATTGGTCTGAAGGTTCCCTCTTTCTTGGGAACCACAAACAGATTTGAGTAAAACCCTTGCCCTTGTTCCGTCCGCGGAACTGGGTGGATCACCCCCATTACTAAGAGGTCTTGCACACAGCGTAGAAATGCCTCTCTTTATTTGGTTTGCTGATAACCTTGAAAGATGAAATCTCCCTTGTGGAGGAGAAGCTTTGAAGTCCAGAAGATATCCCTGAGATATGATCTCCAACGCCCAGGGATCCTGGACATCTCTTGCCCAAGCCTGGGCGAAGAGAGATAGTCTGCCCCCCACTAGATCCGTTTCCGGATAGGGGGCCCTCTCTTCATGCTGTCTTAGGGGCAGAAGTAGGTTTTCTGGCCTGCTTGCCCTTGTTCCAGGACTGGTTAGCTTTCCAGCCCTGTCTGTAACGAGCAACAGCTCCTTCCTGTTTTGGAGCGGAGGAAGTTGATGCTGCTCCTGCCTTGAAGTTACCAAAGGCACGAAAATTAGATTGTTTGGCCTTTGATTTGGCCCTGTCCTGAGGAAGAGTATGACCCTTACCTCCAGTAATGTCAGCAATAATTTCTTTCAAGCCGGGCCCGAATAAGGTCTGCCCTTTGAAAGGAATATTAAGCAATTTAGATTTAGAAGTCACGTCAGCTGACCAGGATTTAAGCCATAGCGCTCTGCGCGCCTGGATGGCGAATCCGGAGTTCTTAGCCGTTAGTTTGGTTAAATGTACAACGGCATCAGAAACAAATGCATTAGCTAGCTTAAGTGCTTTAAGCTTGGCCATAATCTCATCCAATGGAGCTGTGCGAATGGCCTCTTCCAGAGACTCAAACCAGAATGCCGCAGCAGCAGTGACAGGTGCAATGCATGCAAGGGGCTGTAAGATAAAACCTTGTTGAACAAACATTTTCTTAAGGTAACCTTCTAATTTTCTATCCATTGGATCCGAAAAAGCACAACTATCCTCCACCGGGATAGTGGTACGTTTAGCTAAAGTAGAAACTGCTCCCTCCACCTTAGGGACCGTCTGCCATAAGTCTCGTGTGGTGGAGTCTATTGGAAACATTTTTCTAAATATCGGAGGAGTGGAAAAGGGCACACCGGACTATCCCACTCCTTGCTAATAATTTCTGTAAGCCTTTTAGGTATAGGAAAAAAGTCAGTACACACCGGTACCGCAAAGTATCTATCCAACCTACATATTTTCTCTGGAATTGCAACCGTGTTACAATCATTCAGAGCCGCTAATACCTCCCCTAGCAATACACGGAGGTTCTCAAGCTTAAATTTAAAATTAGAAATCTCTGAATCCGGTCTCCCTGGATCAGATCCGTCACCCACAGAATGAAGCTCTCCGTCCTCATGTTCTGCAAATTGTGACGCAGTACCAGACATGGCTCTCACAACATCAGCGCGCTCTGTCCTTAACCCAGAGCTATCGCGCTTGCCTCTTAATTCAGGCAATTTAGATAATACCTCTGTCATAACAGCAGCCATGTCTTGCAAAGTGATTTGTATGGGCCTCTCTGATGTACTTGGCGCCACAATATCACGCGCCTCCTGAGCGGGAGGCGAAGGTACTGACACGTGAGGAGAGTTAGTCGGCATAACTTCCCCCTCGTTGTCTGGTGATAATTTCTTTACAGATATAAATGAACTTTTATTCAAAGTGACATCAATACATTTAGTACACATATTTCTGTGGGGCTCCAAATTGGCCTTCAAACATAGTGAACAAACAGATTCATCTGTGTCAGACATGTTTAAACAGACTCGCAATGAGACTAGCAAGCTTGGAAAATCCTTTCAAATAAATTTACAAGCAATATAAAAAACGCTACTGCGCCTTTAAGAAGCACAAAAAATCGTCACAGTTGAAATAACAATGAACCAAATCAGTTATAGCAACCAAATTTTCACAGTAAATGTATTAAGTTAGCAAAGCATTGCACCCACTAGCAAATGGATGATTAACCCCTTAATACCCAAAAACGGATAATCAATTTAACAATTAACGTTTTTATCACAGTCAAACACACTGTCACAGGTCTGCTGTGACTGATTACCTCCCTCAAAATGAATTTTGAAGACCCCTGAGCTCTCTAGAGACGTCCTGGATCAAGGAGGAAGAAGCAGGAAGACTGAAACTGAATTTTTACTGCGCAAAAAAGCTCTAAAGTAGGCCCCTCCCACTCATATTACAACAGTGGGAAACCTCAGTTAACCGTTTCTATGTAGAATTAAACGACAGCCATGTGGAAAATCATGCCCAAAAGATTTATCACCAAAGTACCTCACAAAAAACAAATAACATGCCAGTAAACGTTTTAAACATGCACTTTAAAAGTTAGGTAGTGTTATTAATAAGCCTGCTACCAGTCGCTTCTACTGCAGTTAAGGCTCATACAATACTTCAGTATTAACAGTATTTTCTTAGTCAAATTCCATTCCTTAGAAAAATACTTATTGTACATACATTCATCAGCCTGATACCAGTCGCTACTGCATTTAAGGCTGTACTTACATTACATCGGTATCACCAGTATTTTCTTAGTCAATTCCATTCCTTAGAAAAATAATTTACTGCACATACCTTGTTTGCAGGATTCCCCACACGCTATTCCCTTTCTGAAAGTTACCCCACTCCTCAGAATGTGCAAGAACAGCCAGTGGATCTTAGTTACTTCTGCTAAGATCATAGAAAACGCAGGCAGATTCTTCTTCCAAATACTGCCTGAGAACAAACAGCACACTCCGGTGCCATTTAAAATAACAAACTTTTGATTGAAGAAATAAACTAAGTATAAAAAAGTATAAAAAACACCACAGACCTCTCACAACGTCCTATCTAGTTGAGTTGCAAGAGAATGACTGGATATGACATGTGAGGGGAGGAGCTATAAAGCAGCTCTGCTTGGGTGATCCTCTTGCAACTTCCTGTTGGGAAGGGAATATATCCCATAAGTAATGGATGACCCGTGGACTGAATACACTTAACAAGAGAAAGTATTAAGGGAAGACCAAGTTGCAGCCTTGCAAATCTGTTCAACAGAGGCCTCATTTTTAAAGGCCCAGGTGGAAGCCACAGCTCTAGTAGAATGAGCTGTAATCCTTTCAGGAGGCTGCTGTCCAGCAGTCTCATAGGCTAAACGGATTATACTCCGAAGCCAAAAAGAAAGAGAGGTTGCCGAGGCCTTTTGACCTCTCCTCTGTCCAGAGTAAACAACAAACAGGTTAGATGTTTGGCGAAAATCTTTAGTAGCCTGTAAGTAAAACTTCAAGGCATGGACTAAATCTAGATTATGCAAAATCTAGACGGATTAGGACATAATGATGGAACAACAATCTCTTGTTAGAAACCACCTTGGGTAAAAACCCAGGTTTTGTACGCAGAACAACTATATCTGAATGAAAGATCAGATAAGGAGAATCACAATGTAAGGCAGATAACTCCGAGACTCTTCGAGCCGAGGAAATAGCCATCAGAAAAAGAACTTTCCATGAAAGAAGTTTGATATCAATAGAATGAAGGGGTTCAAACGGAACCTTGAAGAACTTTAAGAACCAAGTTTAAGCTCCATGGAGGAGCAACAGGTTTAAACACAGGCTTAATTCTAACTAAAGCCTGACAAAATGCCTGAAAATCTGGAACTTCTGCCAGACGCTTGTGTAAAAGGACAGAGCAGAAATCTGTCCCTTTAAAGAACTAGCTGATAATCCTTTGTCCAAACCCTCTTGGAGGAAGGACAATATCCTAGGAATCCTAACCCTACTCCATGAGTAATTCTTGGATTCACACCAATGAAGATATTTACGCCATATCTTGTGGTAAATTTTCCTGGTGACAGGCTTTCGTGCCTGTATTAAGGTATCAATTACTGACTCGGAGAAGCCACGCTTTGATAGGATCAAGCGTTCAATCTCCATGCAGTCAGTCTCAGAGAAAGTAGATTCGGATGATTGAAAAGACCTTGTATTAGAAGGTCTTGTCTCAGAGGCAGAGTCCATGGTGGAAAGGATGACATGTCCACTAGGTCTGCATACCAGGTCCTGCGTGGCCACGCAGGTGCTATCAATATCACTGATGCTCTTTCCTGTTTGATTTTGGCAATCGGACGAGGGAGCAGAGGAAACGGTGGAAACACATAAGCCAGGTTGAAGAACCAAGGTGCTGCTAGAGCATCTATCAGTGGCGCTTCTGGGTCCCTGGACCTGGATCCGTAACAAGGAAGCTTGGCGTTCTGGCGAGACGCCATGAGATCCAATTCTGGTTTGCCCCAACGGAGAACCAATTAAGCAAACACCTCCGGATGGAGTTCCCATTCCCCCGGATGAAAAGTCTGAAGACTTAGAAAATCCGGGGGAATGGGAACGCTGACAGGTGGCAAGAGTGAGTCTCTGCCCAGCGAATTATCTTGGAGACTTCTGACATCGCTAGGGAACTCCTGGTTCCCCCTTGATGATTGATGTAAGGCACAGTCGTGATGTTGTCCGACTGAAATCTGATGAACCTCAGTGTTGCTAGCTGAGGCCAAGCCAGAAGAGCATTGAATATTGCTCTTAACTCCAGAATATTTATTGGGAGGAGTTTCTCCTCCTGAGTCCATGAACCCTGAGCCTTCAGGGAGTTCCAGACTGCACCCCAACCTAGAAGGCTGGCACCTGTTGTTACAATTGTCTGGTCTGCGAAAGGTCATACCCTTAGACAGATGGGCCCGAGATAACCACCAGAGAAGAGAATCTCTGGTTTCCTGATCCAGATTTAGTAGAGGGGACAAATCTGTGTAATCCCCATTCCACTGACTGAGCATGCATAATTGCAGCGGTCTGAGATGCAGGAGCGCGAATGGCACTATGTCCATCACCGCTACCATTAAGCCGATTACTTCCATGCACTGAGCCACCGTGGGGCGCGGAATGGAGTGAAGAACACGGCAAGCATTTAGAAGTTTTGATAACCTGGACTCCGTCAGGTAAATTTTCATTTCTACAGAATCTATTAGAGTCCCTAGGAAGGAAACCCTTGTGAGAGGAGATAGAGAACTCTTTTCTTCGTTCACTTTCCACCCATGCGACCTCAGGAATGCCAGAACTATCTCTGTATGAGATTTGGCAATTTGAAAGCTTGACGCCTGTATCAGGATATCGTCCAGGTAAGGAGCCACCGCTATGCCTCGTGGTCTTAGGACTGCCAGAAGTGAGCCCAGTACCTTTGTAAAAATTCTTGGGGCTGTAGCCAACCCGAATGGAAGAGCTACAAATTGGTAATGCCTGTCTAGAAAAGCAAACCTCAGGAACTGATGATGATTCTTGTGAATCGGAATGTGAAGGTAGGCATCCTTTAAGTCCACTGTGGTCATGTACTGACCCTCTTGGATCATGGGTAAAATGGTTCGAATAGTTTCCATCTTGAATGACGGAACTCTGAGGAATTTGTTTAGGATCTTTAAATCCAAAATTGGTCTGAAAGTTCCCTCTTTTTTGGGAACCACAAACAGATTTGAATAAAACCCATGTCCTTGTTCCGTCCGCGGAACTGGATGGATCACTCCCATTACAAGGAGATCTTGTACGCAGCTTAGGAATGCCTCTTTCTTTATCTGGTTTGCAGATAATCTTGAAAGGTGAAATCTCCCTTGTGGAGGAGAAGCTTTGAAGTCCAGAAGATATCCCTGAGATATGATCTCCAACGCCCAGGGATCCTGAACATCTCTTGCCCACGCCTGGGCGAAGAGAGAGAGTCTGCCCCCTACTAGATCCGTTGTCGGATAGGGGGCCGCTCCTTCATGCTGTCTTAGAGGCAGCAGCAGGCTTTCTGGCCTGCTTGCCCTTGTTCCAGGACTGGTTAGGTTTCCAGGCCTGCTTGGATTGAGCAAAAGTTCCCTCTTGTTTTGAAGCAGAGGAAGTTGATGCTGCACCTGCCTTGAAATTTCGAAAGGCACGAAAATTAGACTGTTTGGACTTTGATTTGGCCCTGTCCTGAGGAAGGGTATGACCCTTACCTCCAGTAATGTCAGCAATAATTTCTTTCAAACCAGGCCCGAATAAGGTCTGCCCCTTGAAAGGAATATTGAGTAATTTAGACTTTGAAGTCACATCAGCTGACCAGGATTTGAGCCATAGCGCCCTACGCGCCTGGATGGAGAATCCGGAATTCTTAGCCGTTAGTTTAGTCAAATGAACAATGGCATCAGAAACAAATGAGTTAGCTAGCTTAAGAGTTCTAAGCTTGTCAACAATTTCAGTCAATGGAGCTGTATGGATGGCCTCTTCCAGGGCCTCAAACCAGAATGCCGCCGCAGCAGTGACAGGCGCAATGCATGCAAGGGGCTGTAAAATAAAACCTTGTTGAATAAACATTTTCTTAAGGTAACCCTCTAATTTTTTTATCCATTGGATCTGAAAAAGCACAACTGTTCTCAACCAGGATAGTGGTACGCTTTGCTAAAGTAGAAACTGCTCCCTCCACCTTAGGGACAGTCTGCCATAAGTCCCGTGTAGTGGCATCTATTGGAAACATTTTTCTGGGGAAAAGGGCACACCGGGCCAATCCCACTCCTTACTAATAATTTCTGTAAGCCTTTTAGGTATTGGAAAAACATCAGTACTCACCGGCACTGCATAGTATTTATCCAGCCTACACAATTTCTCTGGCACTGCAATTGTGTCACAGTCATTCAGAGCAGCTAATACCTCCCCAAGCAATACACAGAGGTTCTCAAGCTTAAATTTAAAATTAGAAATCTCTGAATCAGGTCTCCCCGATTCAGAGACGTCACCCACAGACTGAAGCTCTCCGTCCTCAGGTTCTGCATATTGTGACGCAGTATCAGACATGGCTCTTACAGCATCTAGGCGCTCTGTATCTCGTCTAACCCCAGAGCTATCGCGCTTGCCCCTCAATTCAGGCAATCTGGATAATACCTCATACAGGGTATTATTCATGATTGCAGCCATGTCCTGCAAAGTAATCGCTATGGGCGTCCCTGATGTACTTGGCGCCATATTAGCGTGCGTCCCTTGAGCGGGAGGCGAAGGGTCAGACACGTGGGGAGAGATAGTCGGCATAACTTCCCCCTCGACAGACCCCTCTGGTGACAATTCTTTTATAGATAAAGACTGATCTTTACTGTTTAAGGTGAAATCAATACATTTAGTACACATTCTCCTATGGGGCTCCACCATGGCTTTTAAACATAATGAACAGGTATCCTCTGTATCAGACATGTTTGTACAGACTAGCAATGAGACTAGCAAGCTTGGAAAACACTTTAAAGCAAGTTAACAAGCAATATAAAAAAACGTTACAGTGCCTTTAAGAGAAACAAATTTTGACAAAATTTGAAATAACAGTGAAAAAAGGCAGTTACACTAACAAAATTTTTACAGTGTATGTAACAAGTCAGCAGAGCATTGCACCCACTTGCAAATGGATGATTAACCCCTTAATAACAAAAACATAATAATAAATGACAAAAACGTTTTTTAAACACATTCAAAACAACTGCCACAGTCTACTGTGATTGTTACCCTCCTCAAACATGACTTTGAAGCCTTTTGAGCCCTTCAGAGATGTCCTGTATCATGCAGAGGGAAGCTGAATGTCTGTCAGTATTTTTATCTGCACAGAAAAGCACTAAAATAGGCCCTTCCCACTCATATTGCAACAGTGGAAAGCCTGTTACTAGGCAAAAATCAAGCCAGCCATGTGGAAAAAAAAAACTAGGCCCCAATAAGTTTTGTCACCAAACATATATAAAAACGATTAACATGCCAGCAAACGTTTTATATTACATTTTTATAAGAGTATGTATCTCTGTTAATAAGCCTGATACCAGTCGCTATCACTGCATTTAAAGGGACACTGAACCCAAATTTTTTCTTTTGTAATTCAGGAAGAGCATTCAATTTTAAGCAACTTTCTAATTTACTCCTATTATCAATTTTTCTTCGTTCTCTTGCTATCATTATTTGAAAAAAGAAGGCATTTAAGCTTTTTTTGGTTTCAGTACTTTGGACAGCACTTTTTTATTGGTGGATGAATTTATCCACCAATCAGCGAGGACAACCAAGCTTGTTCACCAAAAATGGGCCGGCATCTAAACTTACATTCTTGCATTTCAAATAAAGATACCAAGAGAATGAAGAAAATTTGATAATAGGAGTAAATTAGAAAGTTGCTTAAAATTTCATTCTTAATCTGAATCACGAAAGAAAATTTTTGGGTACAGTGTCCCTTTAAGGCTTAACTTACTTTAATCCGGTATCAGCAGCATTTTTCTAGCAAATTCCATCCCTAGAAATATATTAACTGCACATACCTTATTGCAGGAAAACCTGCACGCCATTCCCCCTCTGAAGTTACCTCACTCCTCAAAATATGTGAGAACAGCAATGGATCTTAGTTACTTCTGCTAAGATCATAGAAATCACAGGCAGATTCTTCTTCTAATGCTGCCTGAGATGAAACAGTACACTCCGGTACCATTTAAAAATAACAAACTTTTGATTGAAGTTAAAAAACTAACTATAATACACCACTCTCCTCTTACTACGTCCATCTTTGTTGAGAGTTGCAAGAGAATGACTGGATATGGCAGTGAGGGGAGGAGCTATATAGCAGCTCTGCTGTGGGTGATCCTCTTGCAACTTCCTGTTGGGAAGGAGAATATCCCACAAGTAATGGATGATCCGTGGACTGGATACACTTAAAAAGAGAAATAGTTAAAATAAAATTAGCTGCCTGTGCTGTGGTTACATAGTAGACACTAGCCAGTTCTTAGGTCTTCTGACACAACATTGTCATGTTTTCTTGGGCAGTCAATCTAGCTGTGGTACGATTAACATATGAAGCAGTGTAAGCATGGAGAAACCTGAAAAGTGCTGACTTTACAGCAGTATGATTTGTGTATAAGTGCAGTAAAGGTAGTACAATGCACACACTGCTGCATTTGTTATTCATTTAAATGAGTGACTGTCCAAGCAAACATGAGGGATGTGGCATTGATGAGGTCAATCCTGCCATCCTGCAGCCTTTTATATTACATCACACAGCTATTCTGTAGTACATAATAGAACACTAAGAACAGTTATAGTTAGAGTACATAATACAAACAAGTGAACTCCGCCACACCACTGCCACACCACTCCCAGATGAAGGCCTGTTGGTCCCACACACTCTGCAATAATGGCCATTTCGCGGGCATTCTCTGGTCCACCTCTCAAAAAATTGTGTACTTTGCCGGTTTTTAAATTGCTGCGATTAATCACGGTTTTAAATCGCATATACGATTAATTGAACAGCATATACAGTATATATATATATATATATATATATATATATATATATATATATATATATATATATATTATTTTAACCTCAGTTCCACTTTAAAGCTATGAACCTTAAGCATATAAGTGAGTAGTATTTATACAGAGAGGCACACACCGGGTTGGTGCAGTGACAGGGAGAGAGGCACACGCAGGGAGACCAGGAAGGCTATGCACGTCACACAGCCAGGGAACTGTAAGATAGACACTCAGAGAAAAATATTCACAAAGGACGATCATAAAACAAGAGAAAAAACAGGAGGAGAGACGTGATCAGTGAGAGAGAAATAGAATTGCAAGTGTATAAAATGACCATTGCTGAAACATATATGAGTATCACAAGTCACGCTCAGTTTGGCTTACAGAGGAAACGCATAGCCCTGTTTCCTTTTTTATTCTTCTGAAACAAGCAGCCAAGAAAACCACTGAGTCATTCGTTATTCTGTTATTTAAAAAAAGAGAACATATATCATCCTTGTATGTTTTCTTATACTGCAAACTATTTAAGACAGATTCTCATTGTTTTAACATAATCACAAAAACTTTAAGATTACAAACAAAAACAAACTCCTCTCTAAGTCTCTCAAGAAAGTGGTTAGTTCTAAAAATGGCTGTAGCCCAAGCCCCTCTTAACAAGTGAAGGAAAAAGAAAAAAAGTATTTCCGTAACATGGTCATTCAATTATTTCAATACTGCAACACTAAGGGCCTGATTCTAAAAAAAACTCTGTGGGCTGGTGAGAGGATTTACAAATTACAGTGATATTCTAATGAAGCACATGACAGGCTTTAATTCTTCAGAGCATTACTTGCCCAAGTTTATTACATATTTATCCCAAGCAAAGGGTTAAACACACAGATAATGTCACACTCCAGAGCAGGGCACAGCCAATGGCTGGTAGCTATGTGACTGCCACTACTTGATTGCCTCAATCACCATGTCCTGCTCAGGAGTTGCAATGCTAACCACTTTTGCAGGGCTAAACTCTTAGTAAACCAGGATTGGTGGTAGTAAAGCAATGTCAGTTTTGCTTCACAATGCCCCTTTATTATTTTCTTCCCTGCATCTAAAACAAAGACATTTTCAATACACCACCAATTGAACTGTGCAGGGGTCAACTCTTCCTAGGGTTAAGTTATGCAGTGATGCACAAGCATGTGCTGCCTGTTTAAATTTAACCTTTTGTCCTGCAATACATATTTGTAAGATGTTTAAAGGACCAGTAGAAATATAGAATTATCAAGTGCACAATAAAAAGACAGACAAAGATTTAAACACCTACTCTGAATTTTAAATAAGCAGTAGATTATTTTTTTTCTAACAAAATTATTTTTTTCTCCCATTTCCCAGCCCCCTGTATCATGTGTCAGACATCTGCCAATCACAGACAAGTATATGTATACCCTGTGAGCTTGTGCACATGCTCAGGAGGATCTTCTTCCCCAAAAAGTGTGAATAAAATTTGATAATGCAAGAAAATTAGAAAGTGTCTTAAAACTGCATGCACCTTCTGAATCATAAGTTAATTTTGACTTAAGTGCCCCTTTAACCCCTTAATGACCGCAGCACTTTTCCATTTTCTGTCCGTTTGGGACCAAGGCTATTTTTACATTTTTGCGGTGTTTGTGTTTAGCTGTAATTTTCCTCTTACTCATTTACTGTACCCACACATATTATATACCGTTTTTCTCGCCATTAAATTGACTTTCAAAAGATACCATAATTTTCATCATATCTTATAATTTACTATAAAAAAACATTATAAAATATGAGGGAAAAAATGGAAAAAAACACATTTTTTCTAACTTTGACCCCCAAAATCTGTTACACATCTACAACCACCAAAAAACACCCATGCTAAATAGTTTCTAAATTTTGTCCTGAGTTTAGAAATACCCAATGTTTACATGTTCTTTGCTTTTTTTGCAAGTTATAGGGCCATAAATACAAGTAGCACTTTGCTATTTCCAAACCACTTTTTTTTCAAAATTAGCGCTAGTTACATTGGAACACTAATATCTTTCAGGAATCCCTGAATATCCATTGACATGTATATATTTTTTTTTAGAAGACATCCCAAAGTATTGATCTAGGCCCATTTTGGTATATTTCATGCCACCATTTCACCGCCAAATGCGATCAAATAAAACATTTTTTTCACTTTTTCACAAATATTTTCACAAACTTTAGGTTTCTCACTGAAATTATTTACAAACAACTTATGCAATTATAGCATAAATGGTTGTAAATGCTTCTCTGGGATCCCCTTTGTTCAGAAATAGCAGACATATATGGCTTTGGCTTTGCTTTTTGGTAATTAGAAGGCTGCTAAATGCCCCTGCGCAAAATACGCGTATTATGCCCAGCAGTGAAGGGGTTAATTAGGGAGCATGTAGGGAGCATGTAGGTTTCTCACTGAAATTATTTACAAACAGCTTGTGCAATTATGGCACAAATGGTTGTAAATGCTTCTCTGGGATGCCCTTTGTTCAGAAATAGCAGACATATATGACTTTGGCGTTGCTTTTTGGTAATTAGAAAGTCGCTAAATGCTGCTGCGCATCACACGTGTATTATGGCTAGCAGTGAAGGGGTTAATTAGGTAGTGTGTAGGGAGCTTGCAGGGTTAATTTTAGCTTTAGTGTAGAGTTCAGCCTCCCACCTGACACATCCCACCCCCTGATCCCTCCCAAACAGCTCCCTTCCCTCCCCCACTATTGTCCCCGCCATCTTAAGTACTGGCAGACAGTCTGCCAGTACTAAAATAAGAGATTTTTTTTTTTAAAAAAGAAAAAAAAAAAAAAAAGCATATTTACATATGCTGTGGTTAGGATCCCCCCTTAGCCCCCAACCTCCCTGATCCCCCCCAAAACAGCTCTCTAAGCCTCCCCCTCTGCCTTATTGGGGGCCATCTTGGGTACTGGCAGCTGTCTGCCAGTACCCATTTTGCACAATCAAATATTTATTTCATTTTTATGAACAAAGTTATCAATGAGCTCCTTTACTTTCTACTATAGACATCTCACATGCTGCTGATTGGAGCCAACCCCCACCACCTAAATAACGAATACGGTGTTTTTTTTTTTAATTACTCGTCCCACTTTTATTTTGGGACACATTTTTTTCTGTAGTGCAGCGGTCCCCACCCGGTCCCTGCCCCGGCGCGCACCCGCGCGCGCCCCCCTCGTACACGTGCGCGCGCCCGGACTTGCACGCCCACGATCCCGCCCCCCTCCACATGACAAGGGCCATCGATGGCCGCCACCCACCTCCCACACCGGCTCCCACCCACCAACGATACCGGCCATCGATGTCCGGTGCAGAGAGGGCCACAGAGTGGCTCTCTCTGCATCGGATGGCCATCTAAGGTTATTGCAGGATGTCTCCATATCGAGGCATCACTGCAATAACCGGAAAGCAGCTGGAAGCGAGCAGGATCGCTTCCAGCTGCTTTCCACACCGAGGACGTGCAGGGTACGTTCTCAGGCATTAACTGCCTTTTTTCTGAGGACGTACCCTGCACGTCCTCGGTCATTAAGGGGTTAAACAGTG
>NC_069501.1:1022780884-1022847107 GCF_027579735.1 Bombina bombina
AACAAATTTTGACAAAATTTGAAATAACAGTGAAAAAAGGCAGTTACACTAACAAAATTTTTACAGTGTATGTAACAAGTCAGCAGAGCATTGCACCCACTTGCAAATGGATGATTAACCCCTTAATAACAAAAACATAATAATAAATGACAAAGGTTTCAGGGTTTCTTAGGACTCCCTGTAGAGGTGCGCTCACGGAAGGTTATAACAAATAATGTCAAATATACAATCCAATCGAATCCAAAATACGGCAGCTCTTCCAATTGTTTGTGGTACGATGAGCGAATCTAGATTGAAAGTAAGAAGGCGCCAGACATAGGGTAATATTGTTACAATCTGCAAACACGCTCAAGTAACATATAGATGGAATACTTACAAACGAAACGGCACCAAATCGTGCCTAGTGAGACAGACCGGGACCTCAACCGTCGCCCGGAAGACCAACCAATGGCATGCACCAAACTCCCGCAGTCACGTGAATGTTGTAGCCAATCACCGTTTCTTTGGGCTCACACACCTTCCTTGCAGGCGTCCGATTCAAAAAATAGGATCACAGTGTAGACAAACCAGGTGTCCCATACACTGCGGTTTCAAGATATTGATTGGTAACAGTGCTAGAGTGAAAGTAAAACCCACTCCAAACGAGGTACACTGACAGATTCGCGCCTGTACAGAATACAAAAATAACAATAGAGTCAAAAAACACACTATTTGACTCTATTGTTATTTTTGTATTCTGTACAGGCGCGAATCTGTCAGTGTACCTCGTTTGGAGTGGGTTTTACTTTCACTCTAGAACTGTTACCAATCAATATCTTGAAACCGCAGTGTATGGGACACCTGGTTTGTCTACACTGTGATCCTATTTTTTGAATCGGACGCCTGCAAGGAAGGTGTGTGAGCCCAAAGAAACGGTGATTGGCTACAACATTCACGTGACTGCGGGAGTTTGGTGCATGCCATTGGTTGGTCTTCCGGGCGACGGTTGAGGTCCCGGTCTGTCTCACTAGGCACGATTTGGTGCCGTTTCGTTTGTAAGTATTCCATCTATATGTTACTTGAGCGTGTTTGCAGATTGTAACAATATTACCCTATGTCTGGCGCCTTCTTACTTTCAATCTAGATTCGCTCATAATAAATGACAAAAACGTTTTTTAAACACATTCAAAACAACTGCCACAGTCTACTGTGATTGTTACCCTCCTCAAACACGACTTTGAAGCCTTTTGAGCCCTTCAGAGATGTCCTGTATCATGCAGAGGGAAGCTGAATGTCTGTCAGTATTTTTATCTGCACAGAAAAGCACTAAAATAGGCCCTTCCCACTCATATTGCAACAGTGGAAAGCCTGTTACTAGGCAAAAATCAAGCCAGCCATGTGGAAAAAAAAACTAGGCCCCAATAAGTTTTGTCACCAAACATATATAAAAACGATTAACATGCCAGCAAACGTTTTATATTACATTTTTATAAGAGTATGCATCTCTGTTAATAAGCCTGATACCAGTCGCTATCACTGCATTTAAGGCTTAACTTACTTTAATCCGGTATCAGCAGCATTTTTCTAGCAAATTCCATCCCTAGAAATATATTAACTGCACATACCTTATTGCAGGAAAACCTGCACGCCATTCCCCCTCTGAAGTTACCTCACTCCTCAAAATATGTGAGAACAGCAATGGATCTTAGTTACTTCTGCTAAGATCATAGAAATCACAGGCAGATTCTTCTTCTAATGCTGCCTGAGATGAAACAGTACACTCCGGTACCATTTAAAAATAACAAACTTTTGATTGAAGTTAAAAAACTAACTATAATACACCACTCTCCTCTTACTACGTCCATCTTCGTTGAGAGTTGCAAGAGAATGACTGGATATGGCAGTGAGGGGAGGAGCTATATAGCAGCTCTGCTGTGGGTGATCCTCTTGCAACTTCCTGTTGGGAAGGAGAATATCCCACAAGTAATGGATGATCCGTGGACTGGATACACTTAAAAAGAGAAATAGTTAAAATAAAATTAGCTGCCTGTGCTGTGGTTACATAGTAGACACTAGCCAGTTCTTAGGTCTTCTGACACAACATTGTCATGTTTTCTTGGGCAGTCAATCTAGCTGTGGTACGATTAACATATGAAGCAGTGTAAGCATGGAGAAACCTGAAAAGTGCTGACTTTACAGCAGTATGATTTGTGTATAAGTGAAGTAAAGGTAGTACAATGCACACACTGCTGCATTTGTTATTCATTTAAATGAGTGACTGTCCAAGCAAACATGAGGGATGTGGCATTGATGAGGTCAATCCTGCCATCCTGCAGCCTTTTATATTACATCACACAGCTATTCTGTAGTACATAATAGAACACTAAGAACAGTTATAGTTAGAGTACATAATACAAACAAGTGAACTCCGCCACACCACTGCCACACCACTCCCAGATGAAGGCCTGTTGGTCCCACACACTCTGCAATAATGGCCATTTCGCGGGCATTCTCTGGTCCACCTCTCAAAAAAAACAGAATTTATGTTTACCTGATAAATTACTTTCTCCAACGGTGTGTCCGGTCCACGGCGTCATCCTTACTTGTGGGATATTCTCTTCCCCAACAGGAAATGGCAAAGAGCCCAGCAAAGCTGGTCACATGATCCCTCCTATGCTCCGCCTTCCCCAGTCATTCGACTGACGTAAAGGAGGAATATTTGCATAGGAGAAACCATATGATACCGTGGTGACTGTAGTTAAAGAAAATAAATTATCAGACCTGATTAAAAAAACCAGGGCGGGCCGTGGACCGGACACACCCGTGGAGAAAATAAATTATAAGGTAAAAAAAAATTATGTTTTATACAACATAGGTGTGTCCGGTCCACGGCGTCATCCTTACTTGTGGGAACCAATACCAAAGCTTTAGGACACGGATGAAGGGAGGGAGCAAATCAGGTCACCTAGATGGAAGGCACCACGGCTTGCAAAACCTTTCTCCCAAAAATAGCCTCAGAAGAAGCAAAAGTATCAAACTTGTAAAATTTAGTAAAAGTGTGCAGTGAAGACCAAGTCGCTGCCTTACATATCTGATCAACAGAAGCCTCGTTCTTGAAGGCCCATGTGGAAGCCACAGCCCTAGTGGAATGAGCTGTGATTCTTTCAGGAGGCTGCCGTCCGGCAGTCTCGTAAGCCAATCTGATGATGCTTTTAATCCAAAAAGAGAGAGAGGTAGAAGTTGCTTTTTGACCTCTCCTTTTACCAGAATAAACAACAAACAAGGAAGATGTTTGTCTAAAATCCTTTGTAGCATCTAAATAGAATTTTAGAGCACGAACAACATCCAAATTGTGCAACAAACGTTCCTTCTTTGAAACTGGATTCGGACACAAAGAAGGCACGACTATCTCCTGGTTAATGTTTTTGTTAGAAACAACTTTCGGAAGAAAACCAGGTTTAGTACGTAAAACTACCTTATCTGCATGGAACACCAGATAAGGAGGAGAACACTGCAGAGCAGATAATTCTGAAACTCTTCTAGCAGAAGAAATTGCAACTTTCCAAGATAATAACTTAATATCAACGGAATGTAAGGGTTCAAACGGAACCCCCTGAAGAACTGAAAGAACTAAATTGAGACTCCAAGGAGGAGTCAAAGGTTTGTAAACAGGCTTGATTCTAACCAGAGCCTGAACAAAGGCTTGAACATCTGGCACAGCTGCCAGCTTTTTGTGAAGTAACACAGACAAGGCAGAAATCTGTCCCTTCAAGGAACTTGCAGATAATCCTTTCTCCAAACCTTCTTGAAGAAAGGATAGAATCTTAGGAATTTTTACCTTGTCCCAAGGGAATCCTTTAGATTCACACCAACAGATATATTTTTTCCATATTTTGTGGTAAATTTTTCTAGTTACAGGCTTTCTGGCCTGAACAAGAGTATCAATGACAGAATCTGAGAATCCTCGCTTTGATAAGATCAAGCGTTCAATCTCCAAGCAGTCAGTTGGAGTGAGACCAGATTCGGATGTTCGAACGGACCTTGAACAAGAAGGTCTCGTCTCAAAGGTAGCTTCCATGGTGGAGCTGATGACATATTCACCAGGTCTGCATACCAAGTCCTGCGTGGCCAGAAAGCCTGTAACTGGGGATGAGAGGAAACGGCGGGAATACATAAGCTAGTTTGAAGGTCCAAGGTGCTACTAGTGCATCTACTAGAGTCGCCTTGGGATCCCTGGATCTGGACCCGTAGCAGGGAACCTTGAAGTTCTGACGAGAGGCCATCAGATCCATGTCTGGAATGCCCCACAATTGAGTAATTTGGGCAAAGATTTCCGGATGGAGTTCCCACTCCCCCGGATGAAATGTCTGACGACTCAGAAAATCCGCTTCCCAATTTTCCACTCCTGGGATGTGGATTGCAGACAAGTGGCAGGAGTGAGTCTCCGCCCATTGAATGATTTTGGTCACTTCTTCCATCGCCAGGGAACTCCTTGTTCCCCCCTGATGGTTGATGTACGCAACAGTCGTCATGTTGTCTGATTGAAACCGTATGAACTTGGCCTTTGCTAGCTGAGGCCAAGCCTTGAGAGCATTGAATATTGCTCTCAGTTCCAGAATATTTATCGGGAGAAGAGATTCTTCCCGAGACCAAAGACCCTGAGCTTTCAGGGGTCCCCAGACCGCGCCCCAGCCCACCAGACTGGCGTCGGTCGTGACAATGACCCACTCTGGTCTGCGGAAGCTCATCCCCTGTGACAGGTTGTCCAGGGACAGCCACCAACGGAGTGAATCTCTGGTCCTCTGATTTACTTGTATCGTCGGAGACAAGTCTGTATAGTCCCCATTCCACTGACTGAGCATGCACAGTTGTAATGGTCTTAGATGAATTCGCGCAAAAGGAACTATGTCCATTGCCGCTACCATCAAACCTATTACTTCCATGCACTGCGCTATGGAAGGAAGAGGAACAGAATGAAGTATTTGACAAGAGTTTAGAAGTTTTGATTTTCTGGCCTCTGTCAGAAAAATCCTCATTTCTAAGGAGTCTATTATTGTTCCCAAGAAGGGAACCCTTGTTGACGGAGATAGAGAACTTTTTTCTACGTTCACTTTCCACCCGTGAGATCTGAGAAAGGCCAGGACAATGTCCGTGTGAGCCTTTGCTTGAGGAAGGGACGACGCTTGAATCAGAATGTCGTCCAAGTAAGGTACTACTGCAATGCCCCTTGGTCTTAGCACCGCTAGAAGGGACCCTAGTACCTTTGTGAAAATTCTTGGAGCGGTGGCTAATCCGAACGGAAGTGCCACAAACTGGTAATGCTTGTCCAGGAATGCGAACCTTAGGAACCGATGATGTTCCTTGTGGATAGGAATATGTAGATACGCATCCTTTAAATCCACCGT
The DNA here is from genome assembly GCF_027579735.1 of Bombina bombina. NCBI lineage: Eukaryota > Metazoa > Chordata > Amphibia > Anura > Bombinatoridae > Bombina > Bombina bombina. The sequence goes on from NC_069501.1 coordinate 1,022,786,269, forward strand.
GGTCATGAATTGACCTTCCTGGATGGAAGGAAGAATTGTTCGAATGGTTTCCATTTTGAACGATGGAACCTTGAGAAACTTGTTTAGGATCTTGAGATCTAAGATTGGTCTGAATGTTCCCTCTTTTTTGGGAACTACGAACAGATTGGAGTAGAACCCCATCCCTTGTTCTCCTAATGGAACAGGATGAATCACTCCCATTTTTAAAAGGTCTTCTACACAATGTAAGAATGCCTGTTTTTTTATGTGGTCTGAAGACAATTGAGACCTGTGGAACCTCCCCCTTGGGGGAAGCCCCTTGAATTCCAGAAGATAACCTTGGGAGACTATTTCTAGTGCCCAAGGATCCAGAACATCTCTTGCCCAAGCCTGAGCGAAGAGAGAGAGTCTGCCCCCCACCAGATCCGGTCCCGGATCGGGGGCCAACATCTCATGCTGTCTTGGTAGCAGTGGCAGGTTTCTTGGCCTGCTTTCCTTTGTTCCAGCCTTGCATTGGTCTCCAGGCTGGCTTGGCTTGAGAAGTATTACCCTCTTGCTTAGAGGACGTAGCACTTGGGGCTGGTCCGTTTCTGCGAAAGGGACAAAAATTAGGTTTATTTTTGGCCTTGAAAGACCTATCCTGAGGAAGGGCGTGGCCTTTGCCCCCAGTGATATCAGAGATAATCTCTTTCAAGTCAGGGCCAAACAGCGTTTTCCCCTTGAAAGGAATGTTAAGCAATTTGTTCTTGGAAGACGCATCCGCTGACCAAGATTTTAGCCAAAGCGCTCTGCGCGCCACAATAGCAAAACCAGAATTTTTCGCCGCTAACCTAGCCAATTGCAAAGTGGCGTCTAGGGTGAAAGAATTAGCCAATTTGAGAGCATGAATTCTGTCCATAATCTCCTCATAAGAAGAAGAATTATTATTGAGCGCCTTTTCTAGTTCATCGAACCAGAAACACGCTGCTGTAGTGACAGGAACAATGCATGAAATTGGTTGTAGAAGGTAACCTTGCTGAACAAACATCTTTTTAAGCAAACCTTCTAATTTTTTATCCATAGGATCTTTGAAAGCACAACTATCTTCTATGGGTATAGTGGAGCGTTTGTTTAGAGTAGAAACCGCCCCCTCGACCTTGGGGACTGTCTGCCATAAGTCCTTTCTGGGGTCGACCATAGGAAACAATTTTTTAAATATGGGGGGAGGGACGAAAGGTATACCGGGCCTTTCCCATTCTTTATTTACAATGTCCGCCACCCGCTTGGGTATAGGAAAAGCTTCGGGGGGCCCCGGGACCTCTAGGAACTTGTCCATTTTACATAGTTTCTCTGGAATGACCAAATTCTCACAATCATCCAGAGTAGATAACACCTCCTTAAGCAGAGCGCGGAGATGTTCCAATTTAAATTTAAATGTAATCACATCAGGTTCAGCTTGTTGAGAAATTTTCCCTGAATCTGAAATTTCTCCCTCAGACAAAACCTCCCTGGCCCCCTCAGACTGGTGTAGGGGCACTTCAGAACCAATATCATCAGCGTCCTCATGCTCTTCAGTATTTTCTAAAACAGAGCAGTCGCGCTTTCGCTGATAAGTGGGCATTTTGGCTAAAATGTTTTTGATAGAATTATCCATTACAGCCGTTAATTGTTGCATAGTAAGGAGTATTGGCGCACTAGATGTACTAGGGGCCTCCTGTGTGGGCAAGACTGGTGTAGACGGAGGGGATGATGCAGTACCATGCTTACTCCCCTCACTTGAGGAATCATCTTGGGCATCATTTTCTCTAAATTTTGTGTCACATAAATCACATCTATTTAAATGAGAAGGAACCTTGGCTTCCCCACATTCAGAACACAGTCTATCTGGTAGTTCAGACATGTTAAACAGGCATAAACTTGATAACAAAGTACAAAAAAACGTTTTAAAATAAATCGTTACTGTCACTTTAAATTTTAAACTGAACACACTTTATTACTGCAATTGTGAAAAAGTATGAAGGAATTGTTCAAAATTCACCAAAATTTCACCACAGTGTCTTAAAGCCTTAAAAGTATTGCACACCAAATTAGGAAGCTTTAACCCTTAAAATAACGGAACCGGAGCCGTTTTTATATTTAACCCCTTTACAGTCCCTGGTATCTGCTTTGCTGAGACCCAACCAAACCCAAAGGGGAATACGATACCAAATGACGCCTTCAGAAAGTCTTTTCTATGTATCAGAGCTCCTCACACATGCATCTGCATGTCATGCTTCCCAAAAACAAGTGCGCAATAGAGGCGCGAAAATGAGACTCTGCCTATGATTAGGGAAAGCCCCTAGAGAATAAGGTGTCCAATACAGTGCCTGCCGGTTATTTTACATAATTCCCAAGATTAAAATAATTCCTCAAGGCTATTAAGTATAAAATATGCTTATATATAAATCGATTTAGCCCAGAAAATGTCTACAGTCTTAAAAGCCCTTGTGAAGCCCTTTTTTTCTTTCTGTAATAAAAATGGCTTACCGGATCCCATAGGGAAAATGACAGCTTCCAGCATTACATCGTCTTGTTAGAATGTGTCATACCTCAAGCAGCAAAAGTCTGCTCACTGTTCCCCCAACTGAAGTTAATTCCTCTCAACAGTCCTGTGTGGAAACAGCCATCGATTTTAGTAACGGTTGCTAAAATCATTTTCCTCTTACAAACAGAAATCTTCATCTCTTTTCTGTTTCAGAGTAAATAGTACATACCAGCACTATTTTAAAATAACAAACTCTTGATTGAATAATAAAAACTACAGTTAAACACTAAAAAACTCTAAGCCATCTCCGTGGAGATGTTGCCTGTACAACGGCAAAGAGAATGACTGGGGAAGGCGGAGCCTAGGAGGGATCATGTGACCAGCTTTGCTGGGCTCTTTGCCATTTCCTGTTGGGGAAGAGAATATCCCACAAGTAAGGATGACGCCGTGGACCGGACACACCTATGTTGGAGAAATTGTGTACTTTGCCGGTTTTTAAATTGCTGCGATTAATCACGGTTTTAAATCGCATATACGATTAATTGAACAGCATATACAGTATATATATATATATATATATATATATATATATATATATATATATATTATTTTAACCTCAGTTCCACTTTAAAGCTATGAACCTTAAGCATATAAGTGAGTAGTATTTATACAGAGAGGCACACACCGGGTTGGTGCAGTGACAGGGAGGGAGGCACACGCAGGGAGACCAGGAAGGCTATGCACGTCACACAGCCAGGGAACTGTAAGATAGACACTCAGAGAAAAATATTCACAAAGGACGATCATAAAACAAGAGAAAAAACAGGAGGAGAGACGTGATCAGTGAGAGAGAAATAGAATTGCAAGTGTATAAAATGACCATTGCTGAAACATATATGAGTATCACAAGTCACGCTCAGTTTGGCTTACAGAGGAAACCCATAGCCCTGTTTCCTTTTTTATTCTTCTGAAACAAGCAGCCAAGAAAACCACTGAGTCATTCGTTATTCTGTTATTTAAAAAAAGAGAACATATATCATCCTTGTATGTTTTCTTATACTGCAAACTATTTAAGACAGATTCTCATTGTTTTAACATAATCACAAAAACTTTAAGATTACAAACAAAAACAAACTCCTCTCTAAGTCTCTCAAGAAAGTGGTTAGTTCTAAAAATGGCTGTAGCCCAAGCCCCTCTTAACAAGTGAAGGAAAAAGAAAAAAAGTATTTCCGTAACATGGTCATTCAATTATTTCAATACTGCAACACTAAGGGCCTGATTCTAAAAAAAACTCTGTGGGCTGGTGAGAGGATTTACAAATTACAGTGATATTCTAATGAAGCACATGACAGGCTTTAATTCTTCAGAGCATTACTTGCCCAAGTTTATTACATATTTATCCCAAGCAAAGGGTTAAACACACAGATAATGTCACACTCCAGAGCAGGGCACAGCCAATGGCTGGTAGCTATGTGACTGCCACTACTTGATTGCCTCAATCACCATGTCCTGCTCAGGAGTTGCAATGCTAACCACTTTTGCAGGGCTAAACTCTTAGTAAACCAGGATTGGTGGTAGTAAAGCAATGTCAGTTTTGCTTCACAATGCCCCTTTATTATTTTCTTCCCTGCATCTAAAACAAAGACATTTTCAATACACCACCAATTGAACTGTGCAGGGGTCAACTCTTCCTAGGGTTAAGTTATGCAGTGATGCACAAGCATGTGCTGCCTGTTTAAATTTAACCTTTTGTCCTGCAATACATATTTGTAAGATGTTTAAAGGACCAGTAGAATTATAGAATTATCAAGTGCACAATAAAAAGACAGACAAAGATTTAAACACCTACTCTGAATTTTAAATAAGCAGTAGATTATTTTTTTTCTAACAAAATTATTTTTTTCTCCCATTTCCCAGCCCCCTGTATCATGTGTCAGACATCTGCCAATCACAGACAAGTATATGTATACCCTGTGAGCTTGTGCACATGCTCAGGAGGATCTTCTTCCCCAAAAAGTGTGAATAAAATTTGATAATGCAAGAAAATTAGAAAGTGTCTTAAAACTGCATGCACCTTCTGAATCATAAGTTAATTTTGACTTAAGTGCCCCTTTAAACAGTGTCCTTTCAAACACCTATAATATTGTTTAATGTTCTGTTAGAAATAATTGGCTTATTTTGTCTTTTAATACCATATAGGGCATTTAAATGACAAGTGTCCCATCACTTTAATTGATTTCCTCCAGCTACTTATATACATTTAATCTAAATAAAACATTTACTGGGCTGATGGTGTTACTATGGCTACTTGTCATGTTAGTCTATGAATGAGCATCTTGTGCAACATCAATAGTAGTTCAACTAACAGCACCTGGCAAAATGTGAAGACAGAAGAAAATTAACTCTGAGTCATGGAAAATGAATATTCACCACAACCTTCAGGCTTTATTTATAATTAGTGTTATGAATTGTAGGTTATACAGAATACAGAATAAATCCCCTACTAAATGTGATTAGCTGATGGAGAATGAAATCTGGTATTGCACGACGGTAAAGTGTGTGGGATGTGGATATTAACGCTAATGGAAATGTTAAAGTGACACTGGTAGACTGAAAAAAATATTCTGTAAGAGAATGGATTGTACTATTGAAATATTCATCTATGTAATATTTATAAGGTCAGATATCGGTGACATAGGACATCATACAGCACTAATCAAAGCAGACAGTTGCTTCTTTTGAGATTTGAAGATAAATTATGCTATCATGTACCTTGTTTGCCCAGCCTCGCAGCGAGAGGGCAGCATTCACTGCCAGCTTATAACATTGCGCAAGCCGCTGCTTAACGAGACACTGAACCCATTTTTTTTTCTTTTGTGATTCAGATAGAGCATGCAATTCTAAGCAAATTTCTAATTTACTCCTATTATCAAAATGTCTTTATTCTCTTGGTAACTTTATTTTTTTTTTAAAACGCCAAAATGTAAGTTTAGATGCCGGCCCACTTTTGAACAACCTGGGCTGTTTTTGCCGATTGGTGGATAAATTTACCCACCAATAAACAAATGCTGTCCATGGTGCTGAACCAAAAATTGTCTGGCTCCTTAGCTTAGATGCCTTCTTTTTCAAATAAAGATAGCAAGAGAACAAAGAAAATTGATAATAGGAGTATATTAGAAAGTTGCTTAAAATTGCCTGCTCTATCTGAATCCCGAAAGAAAAAAATTGGGTTCAGTGCCCCTTTAAGCAAAGCCGGCCCCTGGCTGTCAATCATCCAGTTTAGAATAATTGATTGAATACGCCACACTTTAGGTCTTAAAAACGCTGCTACTGAACTAGTGTTTTAGGCTGAAACGCTGGGGCTCTGAAGCCAGTTCGCAACTTAGTAAATGGAGCCAATTATGTCAAAGGCTAAACAACTGTATTCAAATGTAACTAAAACATTTTTTGATATTGCAAACATAAGAAATAACTGCACATCACACACAGAATTATTTGGTCCTACTTTCACCTTCTTACTACTTCATATTTAAAAGGGACACTGTACTGTAAAATTGGTTTCCCCTTTATACGTTTCCAATAACTTGTTCTACAAGCTGACAAGTATAAAATATGAGACATTTCCCCTTTTTACTTATTTTGTACATGAAATAGCAGTTTCTGCAAAACCATATCCAGCCTAATGGGTTTATCTCACAAGAAGTGAATTTTAATAATCTTATCTCTATATACAAACTCAAAGTCCTACATATTTTATCTCTCACTGTATACACAAAAACCCATACTTTTGAATCGACCCATACAAATGAAAATGAATAGTTTAGTACCACTCTCCAACCCCCAGTGGGAGTGCAATTTCTTCAGCACTCTTTTGCTTATATAGCGTTTCTATAACCAGTACTTCTGTACTGAAATTTTCAGTATAGGTGGGGATAAAACATGGAAAAATGATAAAATAATAAGTAAAGGAAGTATTTGTAAACAATGTAAACCAATCTAACAGGTAAAATGTATAACCGAGGACACATTAAAGAGAAGACTGAAAAATCACAGTACAGTGTCCCGTTAGTTATCATACTTCCTTATCGAACCCCAACATTCTACTACGGTGTTTACGTATTAAAACTGTATTGACATATTTCTGTGGACTTTCCTATATTTTCAATGTGCACAGTTTGCTATATTCTTTTCTTTGTAATAGCCACTAGAGATGTATCAGTTTGTTTTTATTTTCTTATCTACAGATTTCCTTTACTTTTTTTTTTTTGTACTGTATTGTTAATACTTTAAACCAAATTTAAAGGGATCCTAAACCCAAATATTTTCTCTTTCTTGATTCAGATATAGTATGCAATTATCAATTTCTTTGTTATCTTGCTATCTTTATTTAAAAAGCAGTAATGTAAAGCTAAAAAGAGCCAGACCATTTTTGGTTCCGGTCCATTTTTTGTTCAGAACCTGGGTTACGCTTGCTTATTGGTGGCTAAATGAAGCCACTAATTAGCAAGCGCTATCCAGGGTGCTAACCTAAAATGGGCTGGCTCCTAAGCTTTACATTAATGTTTTTTAAATAAAGATAGCAAGAAAAGGAAGAAAAATTAATAGGAGTACATTAGAAAGTTGCTTAAATTTACCTGCTCTATCTGAATCAGGAAAGAAAACATTTGGGTTTAGTATCTCTAAGCAATTTCCAATTTACTTCTATTATCAAATCCTATATAATAAAAGGCCAAGTGTGTTTGTCCGAAGCTGTCATGCGCAGTAGAGACAGCACGAGGACAAACACACCTGGCCTTTGAGTCCCTAGCTGATCTGCGCTCTGCAGCAGAAGTGGGCGTGACCGACGTGAAGGGGGCGTGGCCTGGCACGGTCACGAGAGAGAGAGAGAGAGAGAGAGAGAGAGGGGGAGGGAGCGAGTGTGTTAAGCCTAAAAAGGTCTGCAGTGGGCATTTCCAATCCTCAGAATTAGAAAACTCACAACTTTTAAGTTAAATTACAAGAAAAGGGAGGACAAAAATAATAAAACGCTGTTGCAATTATTTTACTATATGTATGTATTGGGTACCTCAGAGTCCCAAGCAGTGCCTCAGTACACTGCTTCCCTCATTCCCACTACAACTGCACACACTTCTTTAAACCGAGTACCTGCACAAGGATCATTATAAGACATGTGCATTTGTTTTCGGACGAGTACACATTCGCCACGAAAATGGGATTTTTATTTTTGTAAACCTGAATGAATGCACCAACTAAAATTAAAGTAAACAAAAAATACTGACAACATTTTTTGCCCTGCGAGTTGTGACCAGTATCTATATGAAAATCTCACTGTGTTTGCCCTTAATCCATTGGCTGCCAAAAAGAACTTCTACACACTGGTTTGCAATGCACTGCTATTTTATTTAGCATTTACTACCAGTGGGCAGTGTAGTACTTCAATTTTTAGAGTTGAAAGACCATTAAAGGGACATAATACTCATATGCTAAATCACTTGAAACTGATGCAGTATAACCGTCAAAAGCTGACAGGAAAATATCACCTGAGCATCTCTATGTAAAAAAGGAAGATATTTTACCTCACAATTTCCATAGCTCAGCAGAGTAAGTTCTGTGTAAAAAGTTATACTCAGCTGCAGGTAAAAAAAAATAAAAAAATGAAGAAATGAACAGCAGCCAATCGGCATCAGCAGTGCTGAGGTCATGAACTCTTTTACTGTGATCTCATGAGATTTCATTTAAACATCCTTACACTGAATAGGGAAATAACATGAGAGTGCACGAGGCTCATCCCTTCGGCTGTCCCAGGACAGACATACTAATATGCTGCTTAGAAATCCTTTACAATGGGATGTGGCCACTGAGAAACTTTTGAGGTTAAATATCTTTCTTTTTTACATAGAGATGTTCAGGTGATATTTTCGAGTCAGCTTTTTACAGCTATACTGCATCACTTTCAAGTGTTTAAACATTTGGGTATTATGGGTCTTTAAATACAGTAGAATTGCACAAACCAAATGCATAATAAATCGACAATGCAATGAATTTCAAAACTACCTGTGGATTTTTTTCTACAAAATTTAAAAATGAACTTCCATTTTACTGCCCCCTGTATTATGTGACAGGTATCAGTTAATCATAGCCTCATATGTGTACACTGAACTCTTGCACATGCTCAGTAGAAGCTGGTGACCCATAAAATGTGCATATAAAAAGATTGCGCACAATATGAGATAGAAAGTAAGTTGGAAGGTTTTTTTTTTAAAACTGCATGCTCTATCTGAACTAAAAAACAAAAATGTATGCTTACCAGATAAATTCCTTTCTTTCCTGGCAGGGAGAGTCCACGACTTCATTCCTTACTGTTGGGAAATACAACACCTGGCCACCAGAAGGAGGCAAAGACACCCCAACCAAAGGCTTAAATATCCCTCCCACTTCCCCTATACTCCCAGTCATTCGGCCGAAAAGTAGAAGAAACATCAGGGTATAAAAGGTGCCGTATAAAAAGGGAGCCGCCCAAACAAAAATATCTTACAGGCAGGGTCGTGGACTCCCTGCCAGGAAAGAAAGGAATTTATCTGGTAAGCATAAAATTTGTTTTCTTTCCATAAGACAGGGAGAGTCCACGACTTCCTTCCTTACGGTAGGGAAAACCATACCCAAGCTCCACAGGACACTGAAGGAATAAAGGGAGGGAACAAAAAGGAGGTGGACCCTAATCTGAGGGCACCACAGCCTGCAAAACCTTTCTATACACAGGCCTGATCCTAGTCAGGGCCTTAAAGGACTGCACATTCAGCTAATCTCTTGTGCAGCAACACCGACAGGGCCAAAATCTGTCCCTTCAGGGAACTAGCAGATAGACCCTTCTCCAGTCCATCCTGGAGAAAGCATAAAATTCTGGCAACCTTAACCTTATGCCAAGAAAAACCACACTCTTCACACCAGTGCAGATAGGTCCACCACACCTTATAGTAGATGTGTCGAGTAACCAGCTTACGAACTTGAATCAAAGTGTTACTAACATGCTCAGAGAAACCTCTCTTGGCTAAGACTAAGCGTTCAATCTCCACGCAGTCAGCCTTAGAGAATCTAGATTTTGATGAAGGGACCCTTGTAGTAGCAGATCCCTGTGACAGGTTAACCTCAGTGGAGGAAATGAGGACATCCCACCAGATCCGCGAACCAAGTCCTTCGCGGCCAGGATGGAGCAATTAGAATCACTGGTGCTCACTCCTGCTTGATCCGAGCTACCACAGTAGTTTGGCATTTATACGAGATGGCTATGAGGTGAATCTCCGGCATCCCCCATCTGGAGCATATCTCTGCAAATTCCTCTGGGTGGAGAGACCATTCCTCCGGGTGAAAAGATTGCCTGCTGAGGAAGTCTGCTTCCCAGTTGTCCATACCCGGAATGCGAAATCGCAGACAGCATAAAGTTGTGGGTCTCGGCCCATTCCAGGATCTGAGAAACCTCATCGCTAAGGAACTTCTTGTTCCTCCCTGATGGTTGATGTAACCTACAGAAGTTATATTGTTCTGTTGGGACAGGTCTGAATGGTCGCCGTCCCATTGCCTCAACATGGAATCTGGCAAAGGGAATGATGTCCATACAAGACACCATGAGGCAATTACCTCCATACACTGGGCCACCTAAGGACTTATTGAGGCCTGGAGGGCAAGGCAAGCTGATGTTGGCTTGCAACGTCTCTGATCCGTTAGAAAGCTCTTCATGAATACAGAGTCTATAACTGTACCCAGGAAATTCACCCTGGTATGGAGTAAGAACTGTTTTCCAAGTTTATCTTTCATCCATGTGACCGAAAAAGACTTAGAAGGAATTCAGAGTGCTCCCTTGCTAGACGAAAAGATGGTGCCTGTACCAATATATCGGCGAGGTAAGGTGCTACTGCGATACCTCATGTTCTGGCAACCGCTAGGAGAGCTCCAAGAACCTTCGTAAATATTCTTGGAGCAGTAGCTAAACAAACGGAAGTGCTTTGAACTAGAAGTGTTGGTCCAGAAATGCAAACCACAGAAATCGAAAATGTTCCTTCTAGTGACGAAAGGCAAAGAATGACTGGGAGGATAGGGGAAGTGGGAGGGATATTTAAGCCTTTGGCTGGGGTGTCTTTGCCTCCTCCTGGTGGCTAGGTGTTGTATTTCCCAACAGTAAGGAATGAAGTTGTGGACTCTCCCTGCCTTATGGAAAGAAAGATTAATTTTGACTTTAGTGTTCCTTTAAATTACAGGAAACAAACAAAATAAAATAAAAAAAAAGTACACTACTGAAGTTGTATTTTTTTCTTTTTTTTTTTTTTATCTATAAACAATTTATGTGGAACTACATTTTGAGTTTACCGGCTGTTAATTTTTAGAACTTAAATTGTAAATTTAGCATAAGAGTGGATAAAGCTTGACGTGTGAAAATCAAGAACAACCCAATAACACTTCTTTCTCCTAAACCTGGAAGGAAAGAAACAAGTATACAAAAAGTATATTTTTATCAGAGACAGAATCTGAATGAGTAAGTAATAAGAGGAAGCTTTATAGTTGTGATTCCTAGAAAAAGAACCAGAGAACAAACATACCTAAAAACCACTTGATTCCCCCCATTAGATTTTCTAGACACAGAACTAGGACATTGGTCTGAAGAGAACTGATTAATACAGGCAGGCAGCATTTCTGTAAGTGAGAATTAAAATTGAGGTTTCTCTAAAATACTAAAAATCCAGAACTGTGAAAACCTCAGAAACCTTCCTCTAATATCTCATAAAATGTCAAGGGGAACATTTTTCAACTTCTATGGAGGCATTCCCCCAACAACTGATGAGGCATTACAGGAGCTAAAATATTTTATCTGCCTAAACTATAGACTTAGATATAAAATGTTAGTGAACCAGTAGATCATTTATGAATATTAAAAAGGGATATAAAGGGACAGCAGACTTCTTTATAATTGGTTTTCTTTAACAAATTTTATAAATGTACTTCAAATATGTCAGCCATCAGCCAATTAGAGACTCACACACATATACACTGCACTCAAAAAGCTCATGCTCAGTAGTAGCAGATGCCTCACAAAGTGTGCATACAAAAAGACAGTGCGCAATTTGATAATGGAAGGAAATTGGAAAGTCTCTTAAAATTGCACGCTGTATCTTAAATCATAAAAGTTCAATTTTCCCTTTACATTTAATTGTTATCACTGGACTGAATTTATGACTCTCAGAATCAGTTCAACCCATTGTAAAAAACTGTTAAGTTGATGATAGACAGGTTTTACCAACTACACTCGCTTAGCATCATTTCAAGCAGACCAGGCTCTCATCATAAGTTTTAATTATTTAATGTTACAGTTAACCAACTATAACATTACAGACATGCCCTGCCTGGTATCAACATAATCCCCACAATTCCACTAAATATTTGTACATAAGTATATGGCTACTGAATGTGCATAAATAACATTATAAACTGTCTTACATAAACACACTAGTATTTTTTGTTCTTTGTCTTGCCTTTTTCTTGTACCTGAATCACATTAAAACTCTAAGAACAAGGTTAAGACTCCAGGGAGTAGTAACAGGCTTAAACACAGGCCTGATCCTAACCAAAGCCTGACAAAAAGATTGCACGTCTGGTGCATCCGCCAAACGCTTATGCAATAAAATAGACAACGCAGAAATCTGACCTTTCACAGCACTAGCTGACAAACCCTTCTCCAGACCATCCTGGAGAAGAGACAAAATCTTAGGAATCCGGACTCTACTCCAAGAGTAGCCTCTGGATTCACACCAATACACAGAAATTTACGCCATATCTTAAAGTAAATCTTTCTTGTCACAGGCATACAAGCCTGAATCATGGCCTCAATGACCGACTGAAAACACACGCTTAGATAAAATCAAGCGTTCAATCTCCAGTCAGCTTCAGAGAAACGAGATTTGGATGAAGAAAAGGACCCTGAAGTAGAAGGTCCTTCCTCAGAGGGAATCTCCACGGAGCTAGAGACAACATTTCTACTAGATCTGCATATCAGATCCTGCGAGGCCACGTCGGTGCTATGAGAATCACTGATGCCCTCTCTTTGATCCGAGTAATGACTTGGCAGGAAAGCGAACAGAGGAAATATGTAAGCTAGACTGAAATTCCAAGGGACCACCAGAGCATCTATCAAGAAAGACGGTGTATCCCTTGACCTCGAGCCGTACCGCAGAAGCTTGGCATTCTGCCGAGAAGCCATGAGATCCAGTTCTGGCTGCCCCCAATTGAGGATTAGACTGGAAAATACTTCTGGATGGAATTCCCACTCCCACGGATGAAAGGTCTGTTGGCTCAGAAAATCCGTCTCCCAATTGTCCACACCTGGGATGTCGATCGCAGAAAGACAACAGTTGTGAGACTCCGCCCACTGGATTATCCAGGACACCTGTGTCATGGCCAAGGAACTCCGAGTCTCCCCCTGGTGGTTGATGTATGCCACTGATGTTATATTGTCCAACTGGAACCCGATAAACCGGGCTAAGGCTAACTAAGGCCAGGCCAGTAATTGGAAATGGCTCTCAGTTCTAGAATGTTTATAGGGAGAACTGACTCCTCCCGAGACCAAAGACCCTGAGTCTTCAATGACCCCCAAATTGCTCCCCAACCTAGAAGGCTGGGAACCGTGGTCACAATCACCCAGGAAGGTCTGCGAAAGCAAGTTCCCTGGGAGAGGTGTACCTGAGACAACCACAGAAGAGAGTCCCTTGTCACCTGATCCAGAACTATTTGCGGAGAAAAATCCGCATAGTCACCTTTCAATTGCCTTAACATGCATAGCTGCAAAGGTCTGAGATGGAACCGAGCAAACGGAATGATGTCCATGGAAGCTACCATCAGACCAATTACCTCCATACATAGAGCCACTGACGGCCGAGGAGAGGACTGAAGGACTAGACAAGAGCCGAAGATCTTTGTTTTTCTGACCTCTGTCAGAAATATCTTCATAGGTAGGGAGTCTATTATGGTCCCTAAAAACACTACTCTTTCCCAGATTCACCTTCCAACCGTGGGAGAGAAGAGAAAAAAAAAAAAAACAACAAGATCTCCGTATGAGAGTTTGCTTGTTGAAAATACGGCGCCTGAACCAGAATGTCGTCCAGATAAGGCGCTACTGCAATGCCCCGAGACCGGATCACTGCCAAAAGAGCCCCCAGGACCTTTGAGAAAATTCTGAGAGCTATTGCAAGGCTGAATGGAAGAGCAACAAACTGAAAATGATTGTTTAAGAAAGCAAAACATAGAAACGTGTGATGTTCCCGGTGAATGGGAACATTAAGGTACACATCCTTTAAGTCTATGGTTGTCATAAACTGACCCTCTTGAACCAAAGGAAGAATGGAACGTATAGTCTCCATCTTGAAGGACGGTACTCTGAGAAACTTGTTTAAACACTTTAGGTCTAAAATAGGTCTGAAAGTCCCCTCTTTCTTGGGAACCACACAGATTTGAATAAAATCCCAGATCCTGTTCCTGCAGAGGAACTGGAACTATAACTCCCAGGGCAAAAAGATCCTTGATACAATTTAAGAATGCCTCTCCCTTTATCTGGTCTACAGATAATCTTGAGAGAAGAAACCTGCCTCTGGGAGGAAACGTCTTGAATTCTATTTTGTACCCCTGAGATACAATTTCCACGGCCCACAGGTCTGGCACATCTTTTATCCAAGCCTGAGCAAATTGAGAAAGCCTGCCCCCTACTAGCTCTGTTCTTGGATCGGGGGCCGACCCTTCATGCTGACTTGGAGTCAGCCGCAGGTTTCTTAGACTGTTTCTCCTTGTTCCAAGACTGACCAGACTTCCAGGAAGACTTGGATAGTTCCTGCTTGGAAGACGAAGCGGAGGGTTTACCTCTAAAGGAACGAAAATTACTCTTACGCCCTTTCTGTTTATTCTTCTTATCCTGAGGAAGAAAAGATCCCTTTCCTCCTGTGAGATCTGAAATAATTTCAGCCAAAGTAGGCCCAAACAATGTCTCACCCTTGTAGGGAATAGCTAATAACAGACTTTGGTTAAAATCCTGGTCTGCGGATGTTTCTTCTAAGGACTCTGCGAGTTAGAACCGCAAAACTAGACATTTTTGCTCCTAGGTTAATGACTTATAAGGAAGCATCCATAATAAATTAATTAGCTAACTTAAGAGCCTTAATCCTGTCCTGGATCTCCGAGAGGAGTATCTGTAAATAGAATCAAACAAGGCATCAAACCAGTAATCTGCAACGCTGGAAACAGTAGCAATACACACCGCAGGCTGTCATTGAAGACCTTGGTGAACATACATTTTCTTTAATAATGCCTCCAATTTCTTATCCATTAGATCCTTAAAAAAACAACTATCCTCTATGGGAATCGAGGTCCTCTTAGCCAAAGTGGAAATAGCTCCTTCCACCTTAGGAACCGTTTGCCACGACTCCTTAATAGAGTCAGCTATAGAAACCATTTTCTTAAAAATAGGAGATGGAGAAAAAGGAATACCAGGTCTCTCCCACTCCCGTGCAATAATTTTAGAAGCACGGTCTGGAACAGGAAATACCTCCACCGCAGAGGGAACATCAAAATACTTGTTCAGCTTACTAGACTTCTTAGGGTTAACAACAATAGTATCGGAGTCATCCAAGGTAGCCAAAACCTCCTTAACAAGTGGAGGTGTTCCAGCTTAAATCTGAAGGACACAACTTCAGCATCAGCAGAAGGAATTATACTACCTGAATCCGAGATTTCACCCTCAAATGCACCTGAAGAATCTTCATCTTCAGACCTCTGAGAGGAAATATTTTGATTAGCCACTTCAGGAACAGAAAACTTGTTTTTACTGTTGTTTTTACTGTTTCTTTAAATTTCCTTTTGCGTTTTCCCTGCAGCATGGGAAAAGCAGTCAACGCCTCAGATACCGCAGAGGATACCTGGGCAGCAATATCTTGCAAAGTAACTACAGACAGAGCATGAGAGGAAACGCAGGGCACTGCATGTACAGATGAATAGGATTGGGACACTTGAGGAGACAGCTGCGGCACATCTGAAACAGGAAGCTCCAGAACAGCATCAGCCTTAGCTAATGATGGCTCAGGGTCAAAAAAGTCTATTTCTATAAACTAAAGTTCTTTCAATACATGAAACCTGGGCATCAAAACATAAGCTGCAGGTTAACATCCTGCACAGCCTCTTGATAACTCTTAACAAAGGATATAATACATACAGAACAAAAAAACGTTTATAAATAAATGTTCCAAATCAAGAAAACATACCCCAGGCAACACTCTACATCTCAGCAGAATTACTGAGGTGCCCTACTTGTCCTGCAACCCGCAGCAAACTGAGGGGGAAAAAAAAACGATCCCGTTTACAATCCGGATTCCAGAGAAGCAAAAACTGCAAGAAGCCTTCTAAACAGCAGAGCCATCTGAAATATGTGCACCTCACTCTACAGGAAGTGAAGAAATGCGCCAAAAAAAACTAACATCAAAGAATCAGTACTTAACTAAAAGGGGCTGTCCTACAGCTGACAAAGACGACATTTTTTTTTGTGTTTTTTTTTTTTTAAACAACTTTCTTGAAAACAGGTTTAAAAACAAACAATAAAACCCCAAATAAAAGTAGATAATCCGTTACTAAAAACGGATCCACACTGAGCCATCAAGAACATAAATAACTCCTCACACTAACAGTGCCTGCAAAAACGGCCATAAAAACCTGCACCCTGTCAGGAATAATAAAAAACGTCCCCCTGCAGCGTTTCAGCTGAAAAAGTGCCACATTTTTTCCCTGCTTACATAGAAAAATAAAACTGGCACTTACCTTAACATGTATCTGTCCGGCATTAGGACCACTAACCTGGTTTGAGAGGATGCCATCCCTCACATGGACCTGTGGAAACACAGAAAGACTGAGTAAACTTACTCAGGCTATCTAAATAGGGCAGCAAAATGTTTTGGGAAAACGCAGTGAGGATTGTACCACACAAGTTTCCAATTGCTTAAAAGTCACCACTGCCCTACTGAAGAGACTGACATGGGCTAAGGCTAGACCCTTTAGAAAGATCAGAGTAAATCTACTCTGCTTTTAAAATAAAAAAATCTTGATTGTAGATCAGACACCAAAACTTCACCTCCTCCTTGCATCGCAGGCAAAGAGAATGACTGGGGATTATGGGTAAGGGAAGTGACATATATAGCAGCTTTGCTGTAGTGCTCTTTGCCTCCTCCTGCTGGCCAGGAGTGCTATTCACACTAGTAATTGATAATTCCGTGGACTTACCATATCTTAGGAAAGAAATATGACAATAGTGTGAAGGCTACCTGCCTATGGTCATGAGTTTTATTCACTCCAAACAAAACCACAAAACTGGACAGGCAGACTTACATGACAGAGATGCAGTCCTACACAACCACTGCTGTAATTACAGGAAGAATGTGCTATGAAAAAAACATAATTTATGCTTACCTGATAAATTTATTTCTCTTGTAGTGTGTTCAGTCCACGGGTCATCCATTACTTATGGGATATATTCTCCTTCCCAACAGGAAGTTGCAAGAGGATCACCCAAGCAGAGCTGCTATATAGCTCCTCCCCTCACATGTCATATCCAGTCATTCGACCGAAACAAGACAAGAAAGGAGAAACTATAGGGTGCAGTGGTGACTGGAGTTATAATTTAAAATTTAGAACCTGCCTCAAATAGACAGGGCGGGCCGTGGACTGAACACACTACAAGAGAAATAAATTTATCAGGTAAGCATAAATTATGTTTTCTCTTGTTAAGTGTGTTCAGTCCACGGGTCATCAATTACTTATGGGATACCAATACCAAAGCTAAAGTACACGGATGATGGGAGGGACAAGGCAGGAACATTAAACAGAAGGAACCACTGCCTGTAGAACCATTCTCCCAAAAACAGCCTCCGAAGAAGCAAAAAAGTGTCAAATTTGGAAAATTTGGAAAAAGTATGAAGTGAAGACCAAGTTGCAGCCTTGCAAATCTGTTCAACAGAGGCCTCATTCTTAAAGGCCCAGGTGGAAGCCACAGCTCTAGTGGAATGAGCTGTAATTCTTTCAGGAGGCTGCTGTCCAGCAGTCTCATAGGCTAAGCATATTATGCTACGAAGCCAAAAAGAGAGAGAGGTAGCCGAAGCCTTTTGACCTCTCCTCTGTCCAGAGTAAACGACAAACAGAGAAGAAGTTTGTTGAAAATCTTTAGTTGCCTGTAAGTAGAACTTCAGGGCACGGACCACGTCTAGATTATGCAAAAGACGTTCCTTCTTTGAAGAAGGATTAGGACATAAGGATGGAACAACAATCTCTTGATTGATATTCCTGTTAGATACAACCTTAGGTAAAAACCCAGGTTTAGTACGCAGGACTACCTTGTCTGAATGAAAGATCAGATAAGGAGAATCACAATGTAAGGCAGATAACTCAGAGACTCTTCGAGCCGAGGAAATAGCCATCAAAAACAGAACTTTCCAAGATAAAAGCTTAATATCAATGGAATGAAGGGGTTCAAACGGAACACCCTGAAGAACATTAAGAACCAAGTTTAAGCTCCACGGAGGAGCAACAGCTTTAAACACAGGCTTAATCCTAGCCAAAGCCTGACAAAAAGCCTGGACGTCTGGATTCTCTGCCAGACGCTTGTGTAAAAGAATAGACAGAGCAGAAATCTGTCCCTTTAGTGAACTAGCGGATAAGCCCTTTTCTAAACCCTCTTGTAGAAAAGACAGTATCCTAGGAATCCTAACCTTACTCCATGAGTAACTCTTGGATTCACACCAATATAAATATTTACGCCATATCTTGTGGTAAATTTTTCTGGTAACAGGTTTCCGAGCCTGTATTAATGTATCAATAACCGATCCGAAAACCCACGCTTTGATAGAATCAAGCGTTCAATTTCCAAGCAGTCAGCCTCAGAGAAATTAGGTTTGGATGGTTGAAAGGACCCTGAATTAGAAGGTCCTGCCTCAGGGGTAGAGACCATGGTGGACAGGACGACATGTCCACTAGGTCTGCATACCAGGTCCTGCGTGGCCACGCAGGCGCTATCAGAATCACCGATGCTCTCTCCTGTTTGATCCTGGCAATCAGTCGAGGTAGCAACGGAAAAGGTGGAAACACATAAGCTATGTTGAAAACCCAAGGGGCTGCTAGTGCATCTACCAGCACCGCTCCCGGGTCCCTGGACCTGGATCCGTAACAAGGAAGCTTGGCGTTCTGGCGAGATGCCATGAGATCCAGATCCGGTTTGCCCCAACGATGAATCAGTTGAGCAAATACCTCCGGGTGAAGCTCCAACTCCCCCGGATGAAAAGTCTGGCGACTTAGAAAATCCGCCTCCCAGTTCTCCACGCCTGGGATGTAGATCACTGACAGGTGGCAAGAGTGAGACTCTTCCCAGCGAATTATCTTCGAGACTTCCAACATTGCTAGGGAACTCCTGGTTCCCCCTTGATGATTGATGTAAGCCACAGTCGTGATGTCCGATTGAAATCTGATGAACCTCAGTGTTGCTAACTGAGGCCAAGCTAGAAGAGCATTGAATATTGCTCTTAATTCTAGAATGTTTATTGGGAGGAGTTTTTCCTCCTCAGTCCACGATCCCTGAGCCTTCAGGGAGTTCCAGACTGCTCCCCAGCCTAGTAGGCTGGCATCTGTTACAATCGTCCAATATGGTCTGTGAAAAGTCATTCCTTTGGACAGATGAACCCGTGACAACCACCAGAGAAGAGAATCTCTGGTCTCCTGGTCCAGATTTAGCAAAGGGGACAGATCTGAGTAATCCCCGTTCCATTGACTTAGCATGCATAGTTGCAGTGGTCTGAGATGTAGGCGCGCAAATGGCACTATGTCCATTGCCGCGACCATTAAGCGGATTACTTCCATGCACTGAGCTACTGATGGGCTTGGAATGGAGTGAAGGACACGGCAAGCATTGAGAATCTTTGATAACCTGGACTCAGTCAGGTAAATCTTCATCTCTACAGAATCTATAAGAGTCCCTAGAAAAGGGACCCTTGTGAGTGGTAACAGAGAACTCTTTTCCACGTTCACTTTCCACCCATGCGACCTCAGAAATGCTAGAACTATCTCTGTATGAAACTTTGCATTTTGAAAACTTGACGCTTGTATCAGAATGTCGTCTAGGTACGGAGCCACCGCTATGCCTCATGGTCTTAGTACCGCCAGAAGAGAGCCCAGAACCTTTGAAAAAATTCTCGGGGCCGTAGCTAACCGAAGGGAAGCGCTACAAACTGGTAATGCCTGTCTAGAAAGGCAAACCTTAGGTACCGAT
This sequence comes from Bombina bombina, assembly GCF_027579735.1. NCBI lineage: Eukaryota > Metazoa > Chordata > Amphibia > Anura > Bombinatoridae > Bombina > Bombina bombina. Next base: position 1,022,806,080 of record NC_069501.1, read on the forward strand.
AATGATCTTTGTGAATCGGTATGTGAAGGTAGGCATCCTTTAAATCCACTGTGGTCATATATTGACCCTCTTGGATCATGGGTAGGATGGTCCGAATGGTTTCCATCTTGAACGATGGAACCCTTAGGAATTTGTTTAAGATTTTTAAATCTAAGATTGGTCTGAAGGTTCCCTCTTTCTTGGGAACCACAAACAGATTTGAATAAAACCCTTGCCCCTGTTCCGTCCGCGGAACTGGGTGGATCACTCCCATCACTAAGAGGTCTTGTACACATTGTAGAAATACCTCTTTCTTTACTAGGTTTGTTGATAACCTTGACAGATGAAACCTCCCTTGTGGAGGAGAAGTTTTGAAATCCAGAAGGTATCCCTGAGATGTAATCTCCAACGTCCAGGGATCCTGTACATCTCTTGCCCAAGCCTGGGCGAAGAGAGAAAGTCTGCCCCCCACTAGATCCGTCTCCGGAAAGGGGGCCCTGTCTTCATGCTGTCTTAGGGGCGGAAGTAGGCTTTCTGGCCTGCTTGCCCTTGTTCCATGACTGGTTGCCTTTCCAACCCTGTCTGTAACTAGCAGTAGTTCCTTCCTGTTTTGGAGCGGAGGAAGTTGATGCTGCTCCTGCCTTGAAATTACGAAAGGCACGAAAATTAGACTGTTTGGCCTTTGATTTGGCCCTGTCCTGAGGAAGGGTGTGGCCCTTACCTCCAGTAATGTCAGCAATAATTTCCTTCAAGCCGGGCCTGAATAAGGTCTGCCCTTTGAAAGGAATGTTCAGTAGTTTAGACTTAGAAGTTACATCTGCTGACCAGGATTTAAGCCATAGCGCTCTGCGCGCCTGTATGGCGAATCCGGAATTCTTAGCCGTAAGTTTGGTTAAATGCACTACGGCATCCGAAACAAACGCATTAGCCAGCTTAAGGGTTCTAATCTTGCTCAAAGACTCATCCAATGGTGCTGTGCGAATCGCCTCTTCCAGAGACTCAAACCAGAATGCCGCTGCAGCAGTGACAGGCGCAATGCATGCAAGAGGCTGTAATATAAAACCTTGTTGAACAAACATTTTCTTAAGATAACCCTCTAATTTTTTATCCATTGGATCTGAGAAAGCACAGCTATCCTCCACCGGGATAGTGGTACGCTTGGCTAAAGTAGAAACTGCTCCCTCCACCTTAGGGACCGTCTGCCATAAGTCTCGTGTGGTGGCGTCTATAGGGAACATTTTTCTAAATATCCGAGGAGGGGAAAAAGGCACACCGGGTCTATCCCACTCCTTACTAATAATCTCTGTAAGCCTCTTTGGTATAGGAAAAACGTCAGTACACACCGGTACCGCGTAGTATTTATCCAGCCTACATAATTTCTCTGGGATTGCCACCGTGTCACAATCATTCAGAGCCGCTAACACCTCCCCTAGCAACACGCGGAGGTTCTCAAGCTTAAATTTAAAATTTGAAATTTCTGAATCCGGTCTCCCCGAATCAGAACCGTCACCCACAGAATGAAGCTCTCCGTCCTCATGTTCTGCAAATTGTGACGCAGTATCAGACATGGCTCTCGTGTCATCGGCGCGCTCTGTCCTTAACCCAGAACTGTCGCGCTTGCCTCTTAACTCGGGCATATTGTATAATACTTCTTTCATAACATTAGCCATATCATGTAAAGTGATTTGTAAGGGCCTTGATGTACTTGGCGCCTCAATCTCACGCACCTCCCGAGCGGGAGACGAAGGTACTGACACGTGAGGAGAGTTAGACGGCATAACTGCCCCCTCGTTGTCTGGTGATAATTTCTTTATCGGTACAGATTGACTTTTATTCAAAGTAATATCAATACAATTGGTACACATTTCTATTGGGCTCCACATCGGCTTTTAAACATAATGAACAAGCAGATTCCTCTGTATCAGACATGTTTAAACAGACTAGCAATGAAGCTAGCAAGCTTGGAAATTACTTTCAATAAGTTCACAAGCAATATAAAAAACACAGTTGAATAACAAAGAACTAATTCAGTTATAGTCAACAATTCTTTAAATGTATTAATTAGCAGATGGATGGATTGCACCCATTAGCAAAAGGATGATTAACCCCTCAGTACCCAAAAAAACGGATATCAAATTAATATTAAACGTTTTTATCACAGTCTAACACACTGTCACAGGTCTGCTGTGACTGATTACCTCCCTCAAAAACGAATTTTGAAGACCCCTGAGCTCTCTAGAGACGTCCTGGATCAAGGAGGAAGAAGCAGGAAGACTGTGCTAGAATTTTAACCCTTTAAGGACACAGCTTTCAGTTTGCTCAATTGTTTTATGACGGAAAAATTCCGTCATATGTCCTTAAGAGGTTAACTGCGCAACAAGGCGCTAAAAAAGACCCCTCCCGCTCATTTACAACAGTGGGAGACCTGATATAACTGTTTCTATGCAGAAATATACGTTAGCCATGTGGAAAAAAAGAAAAAATTCAAGCCCAAAAGGATTCATCACCAAAGTACCTCACAAAAACTAATAACATGCCAGTTAACGTTTTTTTAAAAACAAACTTCTTTTAATGTCATGCAAAGTTATCACTAAGCCTGCTACCAGTAGCTTCCACTGCAGATAAGGCTTAAGCATTATTTCAGTATTAACAGTATTTTCTCAGTCAAATTCTAGTCCCTAGAAAATAACTCTACTGTGCATACATACATCAGCCTGATACCAGTCACTACTACTGCATTTAAGGCTGTACTTACATCATACGGGTAACAGCAGTGTTTTCTTAGTCAATTCCATTCCCAGAAAATATTGTACTGCACATACCTCATTTGCGGGGGACCCCGCATGCTATTCCCATGTTCTGAAGTTACCCCACTCCTCAGAATGTCGAGAACAGCCAGTGGATCTTAGTTACGCCTGCTAAGATCATAGAAAAACGCAGGCAGTTTCTTCTTCCAAATACTGCCTCAGATAGAAAAACAGCACACTCCGGTGCCATTTAAAATAACAAACTTTTGATTGAAGAATAATTAAGTAAAAACTCCAACTCCTCCCGCGACCTCCTTCTTTGTTGAGGGTTGCAAGAGAATGACTGGATATGACATGTGAGGGGAGGAGCTATATAGCAGCTCTGCTTGGGTGATCCTCTTGCAACTTCCTGTTGGGAAGGAGAATATATCCCATAAGTAATGGATGACCCGTGGACTGAGCACACTTAACAAGAGAAAATAAAAATATATATGTTCGCTTCAGAGAAGAGGTAGTGGGTGGAAAAAGCAACATTCAGTAAATTTAAAAAACCCTTTCTGAAGAAATGTGTCAGAATCAACAGTATCATGAAAGTCCCCAAAATCTGACTTAAAACCAGTGTCATATCTAATTGCTTGAAACCTAAGTACCTACAGATGTAATGCCACACTGTCAAATGCAAATGGGGAACAGCACAACTTGTGTAGCAGATTATAGATACACAAACACACATGTATATACACATACTAAATATCAGCAACAGCAAAACATCTGCATACAAATATTTTGTATTTTGGCCCAGCACTTCAAACTTTTTTATTTAAAATAAATGATCAGCCTGAGGGTAGCTGAATACCTGTTTCCAACAGACAGCTACTCTTCAGAGACATGAACACAAAGGAAGATTGATATAGAGGATACCAAAAATCCCAAAACATGCACTTACAGCACTCTAGGCCCTAACTAAGGAACAGAATTTCCCAACAGGATTTTAAAAACAGAATTTATGTTTACCTGATAAATTACTTTCTCCAACGGTGTGTCCGGTCCACGGCGTCATCCTTACTTGTGGGGATATTCTCTTCCCCAACAGGAAATGGCAAAGAGCCCAGCAAAGCTGGTCACATGATCCCTCCTAGGCTCCGCCTACCCCAGTCATTCGACCGACGTAAAGGAGGAATATTTGCATAGGAGAAACCATATGATACCGTGGTGACTGTAGTTAAAGAAAATAAATTATCAGACCTGATTAAAAACCAGGGCGGGCCGTGGACCGGACACACCGTTGGAGAAAGTAATTTATCAGGTAAACATAAATTCTGTTTTCTCCAACATAGGTGTGTCCGGTCCACGGCGTCATCCTTACTTGTGGGAACCAATACCAAAGCTTTAGGACACGGATGAAGGGAGGGAGCAAATCAGGTCACCTAAATGGAAGGCACCACGGCTTGCAAAACCTTTCTCCCAAAAATAGCCTCAGAAGAAGCAAAAGTATCAAACTTGTAAAATTTGGTAAAAGTGTGCAGTGAAGACCAAGTCGCTGCCCTACATATCTGATCAACAGAAGCCTCGTTCTTGAAGGCCCATGTGGAAGCCACAGCCCTAGTGGAATGAGCTGTGATTCTTTCAGGAGGCTGCCGTCCGGCAGTCTCATAAGCCAAACTGATGATGCTTTTAATCCAAAAAGAGAGAGAGGTAGAAGTTGCTTTTTGACCTCTCCTTTTACCAGAATAAACAACAAACAAGGAAGATGTTTGTCTAAAATCCTTTGTAGCATCTAAATAGAATTTTAGAGCGCGAACAACATCCAAATTGTGCAACAAACGTTCCTTCTTTGAAACTGGATTCGGACACAAAGAAGGCACGACTATCTCCTGGTTAATGTTTTTGTTAGAAACAACTTTCGGAAGAAAACCAGGTTTAGTACGTAAAACCACCTTATCTGCATGGAACACCAGATAAGGAGGAGAACACTGCAGAGCAGATAATTCTGAAACTCTTCTAGCAGAAGAAATTGCAACCAAAAACAAGACTTTCCAAGATAATAACTTAATATCAACGGAATGTAAGGGTTCAAACGGAACCCCCTGAAGAACTGAAAGAACTAAGTTGAGACTTCAAGGAGGAGTCAAAGGTTTGTAAACAGGCTTGATTCTAACCAGAGCCTGAACAAAGGCTTGAACATCTGGCACAGCTGCCAGCTTTTTGTGAAGTAACACAGACAAGGCAGAATCTGTCCCTTCAAGGAACTTGCAGATAATCCTTTCTCCAATCCTTCTTGAAGAAAGGATATAATCTTAGGAATTTTTACCTTGTCCCAAGGGAATCCTTTAGATTCACACCAACAGATATATTTTTTCCATATTTTGTGGTAAATTTTTCTAGTTACAGGCTTTCTGGCCTGAACAAGAGTATCAATAACAGAATCTGAGAACCCTCGTTTTGATAAGATCAAGCGTTCAATCTCCAAGCAGTCAGTTGGAGTGAGACCAGATTCGGATGTTCGAACGGACCTTGAACAAGAAGGTCTCGTCTCAAAGGTAGCTTCCATGGTGGAGCCGATGACATATTCACCAGATCTGCATACCAAGTCCTGCGTGGCCACGCAGGAGCTATCAAGATCACCGATGCCCTCTCCTGATTGATCCTGGCTACCAGCCTGGGGATGAGAGGAAACGGCGGGAATACATAAGCTAGTTTGAAGGTCCAAGGTGCTACTAGTGCATCTACTAGAGTCGCCTTGGGATCCCTGGATCTGGACCCGTAGCAAGGAACCTTGAAGTTCTGACGAGAGGCCATCAGATCCATGTCTGGAATGCCCCACAGTTGAGTAATTTGGGCAAAGATTTCCGGATGGAGTTCCCACTCCCCCGGATGTAATGTCTGACGACTCAGAAAATCCGCTTCCCAATTTTCCACTCCTGGGATGTGGATTGCAGACAAGTGGCAGGAGTGAGTCTCCGCCCATTGAATGATTTTGGTCACTTCTTCCATCGCCAGGGAACTCCTTGTTCCCCCCTGATGGTTGATGTACGCAACAGTCGTCATGTTGTCTGATTGAAACCGTATGAACTTGGCCTTTGCTAGCTGAGGCCAAGCCTTGAGAGCATTGAGTATCGCTCTCAGTTCCAGAATATTTATCGGTAGAAGAGATTCTTCCCGAGACCAAAGACCCTGAGCTTTCAGGGGTCCCCAGACCGCGCCCCAGCCCATCAGACTGGCGTCGGTCGTGACAATGACCCACTCTGGTCTGCGGAAGTTCATCCCTTGTGACAGGTTGTCCAGGGACAGCCACCAACGGAGTGAATCTCTGGTCCTCTGATTTACTTGTATCGTCAGAGACAAGTCTGTATAGTCCCCATTCCACTGACTGAGCATGCACAGTTGTAATGGTCTTAGATGAATGCGCGCAAAAGGAACTATGTCCATTGCCGCTACCATCAAACCTATTACTTCCATGCACTGCGCTATGGAAGGAAGAGGAACGGAATGAAGTATTTGACAAGAGTTTAGAAGTTTTTCTGGCCTCTGTCAGAAAAATCCTCATTTCTAAGGAGTCTATTATTGTTCCCAAGAAGGGAACCCTTGTTGACGGAGATAGAGAACTCTTTTCTACGTTCACTTTCCATCCGTGAGATCTGAGAAAGGCCAGGACTATGTCCGTGTGAGCCTTTGCTTGAGGAAGGGACGACGCTTGAATCAGAATGTCGTCCAAGTAAGGTACTACTGCAATGCCCCTTGGTCTTAGCACCGCTAGAAGGGACCCTAGTACCTTTGTGAAAATCCTTGGAGCAGTGGCTAATCCGAAAGGAAGTGCCACGAACTGGTAATGCTTGTCCAGGAATGCGAACCTTAGGAACCGATGATGTTCCTTGTGGATAGGAATATGTAGATACGCATCCTTTAAATCCACCGTGGTCATGAATTGACCTTCCTGGATGGAAGGAAGAATTGTTCGAATGGTTTCCATTTTGAACGATGGAACCTTGAGAAACTTGTTTAGGATCTTGAGATCTAAGATTGGTCTGAACGTTCCCTCTTTTTTGGGAACTACGAACAGATTGGAGTAGAACCCCATCCCTTGTTCTCCTAATGGAACAGGATGAATCACTCCCATTTTTAACAGGTCTTCTACACAATGTAAGAATGCCTGTTTTTTTATGTGGTCTGAAGACAATTGAGACCTGTGGAACCTCCCCCTTGGGGGAAGCCCCTTGAATTCCAGAAGATAACCTTGGGAGACTATTTCTAGTGCCCAAGGATCCAGAACATCTCTTGCCCAAGCCTGAGCGAAGAGAGAGAGTCTGCCCCCCACCAGATCCGGTCCCGGATCGGGGGCCAACATTTCATGCTGTCTTGGTAGCAGTGGCAGGTTTCTTGGCCTGCTTTCCCTTGTTCCAGCCCTGCATTGGTCTCCAGGCTGGCTTGGCTTGAGAAGTATTACCCTCTTGCTTAGAGGACGTAGCACTTGGGGCTGGTCCGTTTCTACGAAAGGGACGAAAATTAGGTTTATTTTTGGCCTTGAAAGACCTATCCTGAGGAAGGGCGTGGCCCTTACCCCCAGTGATATCAGAGATAATCTCTTTCAAGTCAGGGCCAAACAGCGTTTTCCCCTTGAAAGGAATGTTAAGCAATTTGTTCTTGGAAGACGCATCCGCTGACCAAGATTTCAACCAAAGCGCTCTGCGCGCCACAATAGCAAACCCAGAATTTTTCGCCGCTAACCTAGCCAATTGCAAAGTGGCGTCTAAGGTGAAAGAATTAGCCAATTTGAGAGCACGGATTCTGTCCATAATCTCCTCATAAGGAGGAGAATCACTAGTGATCGCCTTTTCTAGCTCATCGAACCAGAAACACGCGGCTGTAGTGACAGGGACAATGCATGAAATTGGTTGTAGAAGGTAACCTTGCTGAACAAACATCTTTTTAAGCAAACCTTCTAATTTTTTATCCATAGGATCTTTGAAAGCACAACTATCTTCTATGGGTATAGTGGTGCGTTTGTTTAAAGTAGAAACCGCTCCCTCGACCTTGGGGACTGTCTGCCATAAGTCCTTTCTGGGGTCGACCATAGGAAACAATTTTTTAAATATGGGGGGAGGGACGAAAGGTATACCGGGCCTTTCCCATTCTTTATTTACAATGTCCGCCACCCGCTTGGGTATAGGAAAAGCTTCTGGGGGCCCCGGGACCTCTAGGAACTTGTCCATTTTACATAGTTTCTCTGGGATGATCAAATTCTCACAATCATCCAGAGTGGATAACACCTCCTTAAGCAGAGCGCGGAGATGTTCCAACTTAAATTTAAATGTAATCACATCAGGTTCAGCTTGTTGAGAAATTTTCCCTGAATCTGAAATTTCTCCCTCAGACAAAACCTCCCTGGCCCCCTCAGACTGGTGTAGGGGCCCTTCAGAAACAATATCATCAGCGTCCTCATGCTCTTCAGTATTATCTAAAACAGAGCAGTCGCGCTTACGCTGATAAGTGGGCATTTTGGCTAAAATGTTTTTGATAGAATTATCCATTACAGCCGTTAATTGTTGCATAGTAAGGAGTATTGGCGCGCTAGATGTACTAGGGGCCTCCTGAGTGGGCAAGACTGGTGTAGACGAAGGAGGGGATGATGCAGTACCATGCTTACTCCCCTCACTTGAGGAATCATCTTGGGCATCATTTTCTCTAAATTTTGTGTCACATAAATCACATCTATTTAAATGAGAAGGAACCTTGGCTTCCCCACATTCAGAACACAGTCTATCTGGCAGTTCAGACATGTTAAACAGGCATAAACTTGATAACAAAGTACAAAAAACGTTTTAAAATAAAACCGTTACTGTCACTTTAAATTTTAAACTGAACACACTTTATTACTGCAATTGCGAAAAAGTATGAAGGAATTGTTCAAAATTCACCAAAATTTCACCACAGTGTCTTAAAGCCTTAAAAGTATTGCACACCAAATTTGGAAGCTTTAACCCTTAAAATAACGGAACCGGAGCCGTTTTTATCTTTAACCCCTTTACAGTCCCTGGTATCTGCTTTGCTGAGACCCAACCAAGCCCAAAGGGGAATACGATACCAAATGACGCCTTCAGAAAGTCTTTTCTATGTATCAGAGCTCCTCACACATGCGACTGCATGTCATGCTTCTCAAAAACAAGTGCGCAATACAGGCGCGAAAATGAGACTCTGCCTATGATTAGGGAAAGCCCCTAGAGAATAAGGTGTCCAAAACAGTGCCTGCCGATATTATTTTACAAAATACCCAGATTAAAATGATTCCTCAAGGCTAAATATGTTTATATATGAATCGATTTAGCCCAGAAAATGTCTACAGTCTTAAAAAGCCCTTGTGAAGCCCTTATTTACTGTCTGTAATAAAAATGGCTTACCGGATCCCATAGGGAAAATGACAGCTTCCAGCATTACATCGTCTTGTTAGAATGTGTCATACCTCAAGCAGCAAAATTCTGCTCACTGTTCCCCCAACTGAAGTTAATTCCTCTCAACAGTCCTGTGTGGAACAGCCATCGATTTTAGTAACGGTTGCTAAAATCATTTTCCTCTTACAAACAGAAATCTTCATCTCTTTTCTGTTTCAGAGTAAATAGTACATACCAGCACTATTTTAAAATAACAAACTCTTGATTGAATAATAAAAACAGAATTTATGTTTACCTGATAAATTACTTTCTCCAACGGTGTGTCCGGTCCACGGCGTCATCCTTACTTGTGGGGATATTCTCTTCCCCAACAGGAAATGGCAAAGAGCCCAGCAAAGCTGGTCACATGATCCCTCCTAGGCTCCGCCTACCCCAGTCATTCGACCGACGTTAAGGAGGAATATTTGCATAGGAGAAACCATATGATACCGTGGTGACTGTAGTTAAAGAAAATAAATCATCAGACCTGATTAAAAAACCAGGGCGGGCCGTGGACCGGACACACCGTTGGAGAAAGTAATTTATCAGGTAAACATAAATTCTGTTTTCTCCAACATAGGTGTGTCCGGTCCACGGCGTCATCCTTACTTGTGGGAACCAATACCAAAGCTTTAGGACACGGATGAAGGGAGGGAGCAAATCAGGTCACCTAAATGGAAGGCACCACGGCTTGCAAAACCTTTCTCCCAAAAAATAGCCTCAGAAGAAGCAAAAGTATCAAACTTGTAAAATTTGGTAAAAGTGTGCAGTGAAGACCAAGTCGCTGCCCTACATATCTGATCAACAGAAGCCTCGTTCTTGAAGGCCCATGTGGAAGCCACAGCCCTAGTGGAATGAGCTGTGATTCTTTCAGGAGGCTGCCGTCCGGCAGTCTCGTAAGCCAATCTGATGATGCTTTTAATCCAAAAAGAGAGAGAGGTAGAAGTTGCTTTTTGACCTCTCCTGTTACCAGAATAAACAACAAACAAGGAAGATGTTTGTCTAAAATCCTTTGTAGCATCTAAATAGAATTTTAGAGCGCGAACAACATCCAAATTGTGCAACAAACGTTCCTTCTTCGAAACTGGTTTCGGACACAAAGAAGGCACGACTATCTCCTGGTTAATGTTTTTGTTAGAAACAACTTTTGGAAGAAAACCAGGTTTAGTACGTAAAACCACCTTATCTGCATGGAACACCAGATAAGGAGGAGAACACTGCAGAGCAGATAATTCTGAAACTCTTCTAGCGGAAGAAATTGCAGCCAAAAACAAAACTTTCCAAGATAATAACTTAATATCAACGGAATGTAAGGGTTCAAACGGAACCCCCTGAAGAACTGAAAGAACTAAGTTGAGACTCCAAGGAGGAGTCAAAGGTTTGTAAACAGGCTTGATTCTAACCAGAGCCTGAACAAAGGCTTGAACATCTGGCACAGCTGCCAGCTCTTTGTGAAGTAACACAGACAAGGCAGAAATCTGTCCCTTCAAGGAACTTGCAGATAATCCTTTCTCCAATCCTTCTTGAAGAAAGGATAGAATCCTAGGAATCTTTACCTTGTCCCAAGGGAATCCTTTAGATTCACACCAACAGATATATTTTTTCCATATTTTGTGGTAAATTTTTCTAGTTACAGGCTTTCTGGCCTGAACAAGAGTATCAATAACAGAATCTGAGAACCCTCGCTTTGATAAGATCAAGCGTTCAATCTCCAAGCAGTCAGCTGGAGTAGGACCAGATTCGGATGTTCGAACGGACCTTGAACAAAAAGGTCTCGTCTCAAAGGTAGCTTCCATGGTGAAGCCGATGACATATTCACCAGATCTGCCTACCAAGTCCTGCGTGGTTAGGCAGGAGCTATCAAGATCACCTACGCCCTCTCCTGATTGATCCTGGCTACCAGCCTGGGGATGAGAGGAAACGGCGGGAATACATAAGCTAGGTTGAAGGTCCAAGGTGCTACTAGTGCATCTACTAGAGTCGCCTTGGGATCCCAGGATCTGGACCCGTAGCAAGGAACCTTGAAGTTCTAACGAGAGGCCATCAGATCCATGTCTGGAATGCCCCACAGTTGAGTGATTTGGGCAAAGATTTCCGGATGGAGTTCCCACACCCCCGGATGCAATGTCTGACGAATCAGAAAATCCGCTTCCCAAGTTTCCACTCCTGGGATGTGGATTGCAGACAGGTGGCAGGAGCGAGTCTCCGCCCATTGAATGATTTTGGTCACTTCTTCCATCGCCAGGGAACTCCTTGTTCCCCCCTGATGGTTGATGTACGCAACAGTCGTCATGTTGTCTGATTGAAACCGTATGAACTTGGCCCTCGCTAGCTGAGGCCAAGCCTTGAGAGCATTGAATATCGCTCTCAGTTCCAGAATATTTATCGGTAGAAGAGATTCTTCCCGAGACCAAAGACCCTGAGCTTTCAGGGATCCCCAGACCGCGCCCCAGCCCATCAGACTGGCGTCGGTCGTGACAATGACCCACTCTGGTCTGCGGGAGGTCACCCCTTGCGACAGGTTGTCCAGGGACAGCCACCAACGGAGTGAGTCTCTGGTCCTCTGATTTACTTGTATCTTCGGAGACAAGTCTGAATAGTCCCCATTCCACTGACTGAGCATACACAATTGAAATGGTCTTAGATGAATGCGCGCAAAAGGAACTATGTCCATTGCCGCTACCATCAAACCTATCACTTCCATGCACTGTGCTATGGAAGGAAGAGGAACGGAAGGAAGTATCCGACAAGAGTTTAGAAGTTTTGTTTTTCTGGTCTCTGTCAGAAAAATCCTCATTTCTAAGGAGTCTATTATTGTTCCCAAGAAGGGAACTCTTGTCGACGGAGATAGAGAACTCTTTTCCACGTTCACTTACCATCCGTGAGATCTGAGAAAGGCCAGGACTATGTCCGTGTGAGCCTTTGCTTGAGGAAGGGACGACGCTTGAATCAGAATGTCGTCCAAGTAAGGTACTACAGCAATGCCCCTTGGTCTTAGCACCGCCAGAAGGGACCCTAGTACCTTTGTGAAAATCCTTGGAACAGTGGCTAATCCGAAAGGAAGCGCCACGAACTGGTAATGCTTGTCCAGGAATGCGAACCTTAGGAACCGATGATGTTCCTTGTGGACAGGAATATGTAGATACGCATCCTTTAAATCCACCATGGTCAAGAATTGACCTTCCTGGATGGAAGGATTGTTCGAATGGTTTCCATTTTGGACGATGGAACCTTGAGAAACTTGTTTAGGATCTTGAGATCTAAGATTGGTCTGAACGTTCCCTCTTTTTTGGGAACTACGAACAGATTGGAGTAGAACCCCATCCCTCGTTCTTTTAATGGAACAGGATGAATCACTTCCAGAAGATAACCTTGGAAGACTATTTCTAGCGCCCAAGGATCCAGAACATCTCTTGCCCAAGCCTGAGTGAAGAGAGAGAGTCTGCCCCCCACCAAATCCGGTCCCGGATCGGGGGCCCGCATCTCATGCTGTCTTGGGAGCAGTGGCAGGTTTCTTGGCCTGCTTTCCTTTGTTCCAGCCTTGCCTTGGTCTCCAGGCTGGATTGGCTTGAGAAGTATTACCCTCCTGCTTAGAGGACGTAGCACTTGGGGCTGGTCCGTTTCTACGAAAGGGACGAAAATTAGGTTTATTTTTGGCCTTGAAAGACCTATTCTGAGGAAGGGCGTGGCCCTTGCCCCCAGTGATATCAGAGATAAACTCTTTCAAGTCAGGGCCAAACAGTGTTTTCCCCTTGAAAGGAATGTCAAACAATTTGTTCTTGGAAGACGCATCCGCTGACCAAGATTTTAACCAAAGCGCTCTGCGCGCCACAATAGCAAACCCAGAATTTTTCGCCGCTAATCTAGCCAATTGCAAGGTGGCGTCTAGGGTGAAAGAATTAGCCAAATTAAGAGCACGAATTCTGTCCATAATCTCCTCATAAGAAGAAGAATTACTAATAATCGCCTTTTCTAGCTCATCGCACCAGAAACACGCGGCTGTGGTGACAGGGACAATGCATGCAATTGGTTGTAGAAGGTAACCTTGCTGAACAAACATCTTTTTTAGCAAACCTTCTAATTTTTTATCCATAGGATCTTGGAAAGCACAACTATCTTCTATGGGTATAGTGGTGCGCTTGTTTAGAGTAGAAACCGCCCCCTCGACCTTGGGGACTGTCTGCCATAAGTCCTTTCTAGGGTCGACTATAGGAAACAATTTTTTAAATATGGGGGGAGGTACGAAAGGTACACCGGGCCTGTCCCATTCTTTATTAACAATGTACGCCACCCGCTTGAGTATAGGAAAAGCTTTGGGGGGCCCCGGGGCCTCTAGGAACTTGTCCATTTTACATAGTGTTTCTGGAATGACCAGATAATCACAATCATCCAAATTGGATAACACCTCCTTAAGCAGAGCGCGGAGATGTTCCAACTTAAATTTAAAAGTAATCACATCAGGTTCAGCTTGTTGAGAAATTTTTCCTGAATCTGAAATTTCTCCCTCAGACAAAACCTCCCTGGCCCCCTCAGACTGGTGTAGGGGCCCTTCAGAAACAATATCATCAGCGGCCTCATGCTCTTCAGTATTTTCTAAAACAGAGCAGTCGCGCTTTCGCTGACAAGTGGGCATATTGGCTAAAATGTTTTTGATAGAATTATCCATTACAGCCGTTAATTGTTGCATAGTAAGGAGTATTGGCACGCTAGATGTACTAGGGGCCTCCTGTATGGGCAAAACTGGTGTAGACGAAGGAGGGGATGATGCAGTACCATGCTTACTCCCCTCACTTGAGGAATCATCTTGGGCATCATTTTTACTAAATTTATTATGACATAAATCACATCTATTTAAATGAAAAGGAACCTTGGCTTCCCCACAGTCAGAACACAATCTATCTGGTAGTTCAGACATGTTAAACAGGCATAAACTTGATAACAAAGCACAAAAAACGTTTTAAAATAAAACCGTTACTGTCACTTTAAATTTTAAACTGAACACACTTTATTACTGCAATTGCGAAAAAGTATGAAGGAATTGTTCAAAATTCACCAAAATTTCACCACAGTGTCTTAAAGCCTTAAAATTATTGCACACCAAATTTGGAAGCTTTAACCCTTAAAATAACGGAACCGGAGCCGTTTTTATATTTAACCCCTTTACAGTCCCTGGAATCTGCTTTGCTGAGACCCAACCAAGCCCAAAGGGGAATACGATACCAAATAATGCCTTCAGAAAGACTTTTCTATGTATCAGAGCTCCACACACATGCAGCTGCATGTCATGCTGTTCTCAAAAACAAGTGCGCCATACCGGCGCGAAAATGAGGCTCTGACTATGATTAGGGAAAGCCCCAATAGAATAAAGTGTCTAAAACAGTGCCTGCCGATATTATTTTACAAAAAATACCCAGATTAAATGATTCCTCAAGGCTAAATATGTGTAAATATGATCGATTTAGCCCAGAAAATGTCTACAGTCTTAATAAGCCCTTGTGAAGCCCTTATTTACTGTGTGAATAAAAATGGCTTACCGGATCCCATAGGGAAAATGACAGCTTCCAGCATTACATCGTCTTGTTAGAATGTGTCATACCTCAAGCAGCAAAAGACTGCACACTGTTCCCCCAACTGAAGTTAATTCCTCTCAACAGTCCTGTGTGGAACAGCCATGGATTTTAGTAACGGTTGCTAAACTCATTTTCCTCATACAAACAGAAATCTTCATCTCTTTTCTGTTTCAGAGTAAATAGTACATACCAGCACTATTTTAAAATAACAAACTCTTGATTGAATAATAAAAACTACAGTTAAACACTAAAAAACTCTAAGCCATCTCCGTGGAGATGTTGCCTGTACAACGGCAAAGAGAATGACTGGGGTAGGCGGAGCCTAGGAGGGATCATGTGACCAGCTTTGCTGGGCTCTTTGCCATTTCCTGTTGGGGAAGAGAATATCCCCACAAGTAAGGATGACGCCGTGGACCGGACACACCTATGTTGGAGAAAACTACAGTTAAACACTAAAAAACTCTAAGCCATCTCCGTGGAGATGTTGCCTGTACAACGGCAAAGAGAATGACTGGGGTAGGCGGAGCCTAGGAGGGATCATGTGACCAGCTTTGCTGGGCTCTTTGCCATTTCCTGTTGGGGAAGAGAATATCCCCACAAGTAAGGATGACGCCGTGGACCGGACACACCTATGTTGGAGAAATATAACCTTTATTGATTGTAAAATATAAAAAAACTAAATTGTTTGGTTAATGCACACACAATTAAAATACACTCCAGTACCTGGATCTATGTAATAGGTTGTATACTAGATCACAAATTATGATAATTAGGCCTGTATAAATTAACAGTTACTGTGATCTAAATTCTAACCAATAAGGGTTGCTAAATAGTGTTACAATAGAGTAATGTCATATGTTAAAGAGCTAAAATCCAGAGTCTTTACTGGGTAGTCTAGTTAACCTGATATCAGCTCAAATATATTCAACTGTAATGGTTGAGTATAATATTCAATTCAGATTTAAACTCACATAATTAAGGAATTGATTACGTGGTCAATATGTGTATATATCAATAGCCCACTATTATATGTGTGTGTTAATACCATCGAAGTTGGAAACGGAGTATTAATATGTGAATTTAATTCAGCCCAGAGTATTAATTCATTATAAGTATATATTCTCCTTTTCCCAATAAAGATACCTCTAGACTCATTAGTAGTTGATATACCAATGGTAGTGTGAGATTTAATATCAAGCTACAGTGTTAAATATAAATATGTCAATCAGCTTATTTACTGAGTAGAACATCCATTCCAGTTGAGGATTAATAAAATGAGACACGTTTTTATTTTGTAAACTTTAATAATCTCTGTTTCAGCGTAAATGATGGTTAGTGTACTCCTTGTGATTAACATTAAGCACTGTTCAGTTTCATCCAAGTCATCAACCAAACAACAGCTATAGGACCCGTATGTTCTAGTTGTGTGATCAAATTTGATCGTAAATATAGCGGTTATGTTGATTCAACTCAGGCTGCATAAGATTAGCTAATATAACTTATGATAAAGTCAGGCATTCCATTAGCTTCAATACAGGGAGTGCAGAATTATTAGGCAAATGAGTATTTTGACCACATCATCCTCTTTATGCATGTTGTCTTACTCCAAGCTGTATAGGCTCGAAAGCATACTACCAATTAAGCATATTAGGTGATGTGCATCTCTGTAATGAGAAGGGGTATGGTCTAATGACATCAACACCCTATATCAGGTGTGCATAATTATTAGGCAACTTCCTTTCCTTTGGCAAAATGGGTCAAAAGAAGGACTTGACAGGCTCAGAAAAGTCAAAAATAGTGAGATATCTTGCAGAGGGATGCAGCACTCTTAAAATTGCAAAGCTTCTGAAGCGTGATCATCGAACAATCAAGCGTTTCTTTCAAAATAGTCAACAGGGTCGCAAGAAGCGTGTGGAAAAACCAAGGCGCAAAATAACTGCCCATGAACTGAGAAAAATCAAGCGTGCAGCTGCCAAGATGCCACCAGTTTGGCCATATTTCAGAGCTGCAACATCACTGGAGTGCCCAAAAGCACAAGGTGTGCAATACTCAGAGACATGGCCAAGGTAAGAAAGGCTGAAAGACGACCACCACTGAACAAGACACACAAGCTGAAACGTCAAGACTGGGCCAAGAAATATCTCAAGACTGATTTTTCTAAGGTTTTATGGACTGATGAAATGAGAGTGAGTCTTGATGGGCCAGATGGATGGGCCCGTGGCTGGATTGGTAAAGGGCAGAGAGCTCCAGTCCGACTCAGACGCCAGCAAGGTGGAGGTGGAGTACTGGTTTGGGCTGGTATCATCAAAGATGAGCTTGTGGGGCCTTTTCGGGTTGAGGATGGAGTCGAGCTCAACTCCCAGTCCTACTGCCAGTTTCTGGAAGACAACTTCTTCAAGCAGTGGTACAGGAAGAAGTCTGCATCCTTCAAGAAAAACATGATTTTCATGCAGGACAATGCTCCATCACACGCGTCCAAGTACTCCACAGCGTGGCTGGCAAGAAAGGGTATAAAAGAAGAAAATCTAATGACATGGCCTCCTTGTTCCCCTGATCTAAACCCCATTGAGAACCTGTGGTCCATCATCAAATGTGAGATTTACAAGGAGGGAAAACAGTACACCTCTCTGAACAGTGTCTGGGAGGCTTTGGTTGCTGCTGCACGCAATGTTGATGGTGAACAGATCAAAACACTGACAGAATCCATGGATGGCAGGCTTTTGAGTGTCCTTGCAAAGAAAGGTGGCTATATTGGTCACTGATTTGTTTTTGTTTTGTTTTTGAATGTCAGAAATGTATATTTGTGAATGTTGAGATGTTATATTGGTTTCACTTGTAAAAATAAATAATTGAAATGGGTATATATTTGTTTTTTGTTAAGTTGCCTAATAATTATGCACAGTAATAGTCACCTGCACACACAGATATCCCCCTAAAATAGCTATAACTAAAAACAAACTAAAAACTACTTCCAAAACTATTCAGCTTTGATATTAATGAGTTTTTTGGGTTCATTGAGAACATGGTTGTTCAATAATAAAATTAATCCTCAAAAATACAACTTGCCTAATAATTCTGCACTCCCTGTATATCCCTGTGTAACATATCTGTGCATGCTGAGTTCTAAATAACCGCTGGTGATGAGTGGATTGACACTAAAATATATTAACTGAAATGGCTCTCAGCAAAAAGTATCAATTATGTACCTTGGTTGTATGATGAGTTAATATAGATGTATTATCTGTGAATCACTCATATATAATTGGGAACTGATATGATTACTCTGAATAACTCTTATTCCATAAATAAATACTGCAACCTCGTCACCTGCGATATTACTGTTATTCAAATAAAAGAGTTGATGTCGGGTAACAGTATAATGTAAAGATACTACAAAAACTTCGTTCATATAAATATTCCAGCTGATCTTGTTAATTTAATATCAAAATAATCGATATTAGCACGGTATTTATAACTGCTGAAAATAAAGTGCAGCCAACACTGCAATAGTGGAGTGATCAGAATAACTACCACTATCCATAAATGGGGTTACGACCACAATCGTGTAGATAGTTCTAGCAGTCAAACTGAGTCTGGCACAACCCAGACTGTATATATCTAGATTATAACCAGTTAGTAATCTAATACTCAAATGTTATTATTATTTCAGTCGCTATATTTACCATGTAGTCTGAACCGTTAACGTGAGTGCAACGTTTTATGCTAGTGCTAATGCAGCCTGTGCTGTAATTGTAGAGTGATCAAGACAATAAATTGCCGTTCAGTTTGGTCACACTCTATTTTTATGTTATTTTAATTGCCCGGTACCTTGAATCCATGTGTTGCTTGGGTTGCTAAAACATTAGAGCTAATCACTTGTTTCATCTGGGTTATATTAGATCAACCGTAACTGCCTGAATCATTTTAATAATTAGACCAGCTGTAAATATTCACATCTATGTCGATACTATGTTGCTAACTGAGTACTATTAACTATATACACAGTCTGGGTTGTGCCAGACTTAATCTAGTTGCTAAAGCTTTCTGAATGAATGTGATCTTGACTAAATTGAATGACTATAAATAATGTTTTTTGACCACTCCATAGTCGCAGCACAGGCTATGCCTATATCGCTAATAACCGAGTATAATTGATCATATGTATAGTCTGGGTTGTGCCAGACTTAGTCTAGTTGCTAAAATTATTTGAATGAATGCGGTTCTGACAAAACT
The DNA here is from genome assembly GCF_027579735.1 of Bombina bombina. Classification (NCBI taxonomy): domain Eukaryota; kingdom Metazoa; phylum Chordata; class Amphibia; order Anura; family Bombinatoridae; genus Bombina; species Bombina bombina. The sequence goes on from NC_069501.1 coordinate 1,022,825,034, forward strand.
GAATGACAAAAATCATCATTTCTGACCACTCTAGAATTATAGCACAGGCTATACCTATATCGTTACTAAGTTGCTAACACAGTACAATTAATTATATGCACAGTCTGGGTTGTGCCAGACTTAGTCTAGCTGCTAAAGCTATCTGAACGAATGTGGTTCTGACCAAACTGAATGGCAATTTATTGTCTTGATCACTCCACAATTACAGCACAGGCTGCAATAGCACTAGCATAAAACGTTGCACTCACGTTAACGGTTCAGACTACATGGTAAATATAGCGACTGAAATAATAATAACATTTGAGTATTAGATTACTAACTGGGTATAATCTAGATATATACAGTCTGGGTTGTGCCAGACTCAGTTTGACTGCTAGAACTACACGATTGTGGTTGTAACCCCATTTATGGATAGTGGTAGTTATTCTGACCACTCCACTATTGCAGTGTTGGCTGCACTTTATTTTCAGCAGTTATAAATACCGTGCTAATATCGATTATTTTGATATTAAATTAACAAGATCAGCTGGAATATTTATATGAACAAAGTTTTTGTAGTATCTTTACATTATACCGTTACCAGACATCAACTCTGTAATTTGAATAACAGTAATATCGCAGGTGACGAGGTTGCAGTATTTATTTATGGAATAAGAGTTATTCAGAGTAATATCAGTTCCCAATTATATATGAGTGATTCACAGACAGTACATCTATATTAACTCATCATACAACCAAGGTACATAATTGATACTTTTTGCTGAGAGCCATTTCAGTTAATATATTTTAGTGTCAATCCACTCATCACCAGCGGTTATTTAGAACTCAGCATGCACAGATATGTTACACAGGGATATATTGAAGCTAATGGAATGCCTGACTTTATCATGTTATATTAACTAATCTTATGCAGCCTGAGTTGAATCAACATAACCGCTATATTTACGATCAAATTTGATCAAACAACTAGAACATACGGGTCCTATAGATGTTGTTTGGTTGATGACTTGGATGAAACTGAACAGTGCTTAATGTTAATCACAAGGAGTACACCAACCATCATTTACGCTGAAACAGAGATTATTAAAGCTTACAAAATAAAAACGTGTCTCATTTTATTAATCCTCAACTGGAATGGATGTTGTACTCAGTAAATAAGCTGATTGACATATTTATATTTAACACTGTAGCTTGATATTAAATCTAACACTACCATTGGAATATCAACTACTAATGAGTCTAGAGGTATCTTTATTGGGAAAAGGAGAATATATACTTATAATGAATTAATACTCTGTGCTGAATTAAATTCACATATTAATACTCCGTTTCCAACTTTGATGGTATTAACACACACATATAATAGTGGGCTATTGATATATACACATATTGACCACGTAATCAATTCCTTAATTATAATGCGAGTTTAAATCTGAATTGAATATTATACTCAACCATTACAGTTGAATATATTTGAGCCGATATCAGGTTAACTAGACCAGTGTTTTTTAACTAGTGTGCCGTGAGAGATCCTCAGGTGTGCCGCGGCAGACCGACAACAGTGCAGGGGTGTCTCTCTTTCAAATTTTGAAATATTGGGAGGTATGCGACAGGCTCATCAGGCATCATTTACAACCATGACATGGACATTCATTCACAGACAATCATTATGTCATGTATAGTTTGTAGGAAGCAAGGCATGACAGCACAGTACAGTGTGTGTGTGTGTGTGTCTATATATATATATATATATATATATATATATATATATATATATATATAAACACACTGTATATATATCCTGTATTAGGCTACAATGTGTGATTTTGTAAAATTTTGGGATGGTGGTGTGCCACAGGATTTTTTTAATGTAAATAAGTGCGCCACGGCAAAAAAAAGGTTGCAAATTACTGAACTAGACTACCCAGTAAAGAGTCTGGATTTTAGCTCTTTAACATATGACATTACTCTATTGTAACACTATTTAGCAACCCTTATTGGTTATAATTTAGATCACAGTAACTGTTAATTTATACAGGCCTAATTATCATAATTTGTGATCTAGTATACAACCTATTACATAGATCCAGGTACTGGGGTGTATTTTAATTGTGTGTGCATTAACCAAACAATTTTGTTTTTTTATATTTTACAATCAATAAAAGGTTATATTTTAAAATCCTGTTGGGAAATTCTGTTCCTTAGTTAGGGCCTAGAGTGCTTTAAATGCATGCTTTGGAATTTTTGGTATCCTCTATATCAATCTTCCTTTGTGTTAATGTTTATATTTATGCACAAGCACCATTTCCTCTAGATATTGGAAAATCGATAATTATATACTTCCTGACATTAAGACTACAAGAGGAAAAGCCCAAGTAGTGCCACTGTTCATTTGGGGTGTTAGTAGTAGTAACAATTTGTAGTGTTAGTAGTAGTAGTAGTAACAGCATTTGCCAAATGTATTATTTGATCTTAGAAGACTGATAAGTAAACCTAGGTGAGCTCAGGAACATTAGCCAACTGAAAGCAGTGTCTGAAACTATGTATTACATTGCTATAAATATTGCAAACAATGCTGCAATAGACTGCTACAGACCTAAGCTCCTATCAGCCTACCTAGATTTACTCAACAAAGATACCAACAGAACAAAGCAAATTTGATGCCAGAAATGAAGTGAAAAATAGTTTAAAACTGCATGTTCTATTTGACTCATGAATGTTTCATTGGGACTTTACCGTCCCTTTAAGTATATGTATAATTGAGAAAAAAAATTGTTTGTTTAACTTACTCTGTCTGAATCAAGTTGCATTTTGACTCCCCCCCCCCCCCCCCCCTTTAAGTGATATTTAGATGCAAAAACATTCTTTGTCATTCTTTCCACAGTCTCTAAGTGGGGGGAGTGGGCAGTGAACCTCCCAACTCTAAATACATAATACTACAAACTCACATTTAGAGATAATGGAAAACCCCAGTAGTTTCTTAACATTATTTTTTACAAGAAACACAATAAGAGCATTACAATCAAGCAAGTTAATCATGCGTATCAAACAGCAGCAATAAAAATATGCTTTTAAAAAAAAAAAAATTGTTACAGGCATTTAATAGCAAGTTTAAACTAACTTTGCACACAACTCGTCCCTAGGGACACATGGCTCACAGCCTGAATGGTCAAATCCCACAGTTTTATTGCTTGATAGGGACATGCCTAAACCAGAATAAAAACAGAACACTTTTCTCCAAAAACAAAAATGCTTTTTTGGTCAGGATGTAACGTGACTTTATTTTCATGGCATCTCCAAAGTAAATGTTCACCATGACTTGTAAAACACTTGCATATACTAAGGTGGGTTAGTAAATGTGTACACAGTACGAGCAGTAATAACATGTATGTATGTATGGTGCGAGTGTGTGTATGTATGTATATATATATAAATGCAGACGGCTAGTGCTAATCAAGTCACCAGCTGCTCCCAACAGAGACTCAAAAAGTGCTGCCCCTACCCCAAGAAGATCCTGGCAACCTTAAAGGACTAGTCAACACAGTAGATTTGCATAATCAAAAAATGCAAGATAACAAGACAATGCAATAGCACTTAGTCTGAACTTCAAATGAGTAGTAGATTTTTTTTCTGACAATTTTAAAAGTTATATCTATATCCACTCCCCCTGTACCATGTGAAAGCCATCAGCCATTCACAAATGCATACACACTTATTCTTGCACATGCTCAGTAGGAGCTGGTGACTCAAAAAGTTTAAATATAAAAAGACTGTGCACATTTTGTTAATTGAAGTAAATTGGAAAGTTGTTTAAAATGGCATGCTCTATCTGAATAATGAACGTTTAATTTTGATATAGTGTCCCTTTAACTCTGTGCCAGGAAAAAACACGCTCTTCACACCAGAATAAGTAGGCCCTCCACACCTTGTCGTAGATATGCCGAGTGACTGGTTTACAAGCTTGAATAAGAGTATCAATGAGACACTCAGAGAAATCTCTCTTGGCTAAGACTAAGTGTTCAATCTCCATGCAGTCAGCCTCAGAGAATCTAGATTTTGATGAACAAAATGGACCTTGTATCAGCAGGTCTCTGCGACAAGGTAACTTCTTTGGAGGAGAAGAGGCCACCCCCACTAGATCCGCAAACAACGTCCTTCGGAGCCACGATGGAGCAATCAGGTTTACAGTTACCTGCTCCTGCTTGATGCGGGCCACCACTCGAGGAAGAAGCGGTAATGGAGGAAAAAAAGATATAGGAGTTTGAACTTCCAGTGCACTGCTAGTGCATCTATTACATCCACTTGGGGATCCCTCCACCCGTATCTGGGTAGCTTGGTATTAGGACGGGACGTCATGAGATAGTTATCTCCACTTGCTGCATATCTCTGCAAACACCTCGGGATGGAGAGACCATTCCCCTGGATGGAAGGATTCCCTGCTGAGAAAATCTGCCTCCCAGTTGTCCAAATCCCGGAATGTGGATCGCTGACAGCAAACAGCTGTGGGCCTTCGCCCACTACAGAATCTGAGATACTTCCTTTATTGATTGGAATCTGATAAACTGGGAAATCCCAGAAGTGGTCAAAGCCTTTAAAGGCCTTGAAGATTGCCCGTAGTTCCAAAATACTGATCGGGAGGGAGGACTCCTCCTGAGTCCACAACCCCTGTGCCTTCCTGGCACCCCAAACAGCTCCCCATCCGGATAGGCTTGCGTCCGAAGTCACAATCTTCCTGGATGGTCTTAAGAAGCATGTCCCTCGGGACAGATGATCTGGACAGAGGCACCAAGAGAGCGATTCTCTCGACCGGCAGTCTAATACAATCTGCTGAGACAGATCTGAATGATCGCCGTTCCACTGTCTCAGCATGCACAGTTGTAAAGGTCTGAGACGGAACCTGGCAAAAAGTAATGATGTCCATGCAGGACACTGAGACCAATCACCTCCATACACTGAGCCACAGAGAGACTCAAGGAGGTCCGGAGGGCAAGACATGCCGAAGTCTGCTTGCAACGTCTCTGGTCTGTTAGAAATATCCTCATGGATATGGAGTCTATTATAGTACCCAGGAAATTCCACCCTGGTACTTGGGATAAGAGAACTCTTTACCAAGTTTATCTTTCATCCATGTGATCGAAGAAGACTGAGAAGGGACTCCGAGAATTCTTCCGCAAGACAAAAGGATGGCGCTTGCACCAGAATATCGTCCAAGTATGGGGCTACTGCAATAACCCGAGTTTTGGCAACGGCTAGAAGAGCCCCCAGAAACTTTATAAAGATTCTTGGAGCAGTAGCTAGGCCAAACGGAAGAGCAATGAACTGGAAGTGCTGGTCCAGGAATGCAAACCTCAGGAACTGAAAGTGTTCCCTGTGGATTGGAACATGAAGGTAAGCGTCCTTCAGATCTATAGTAGTCATAAACTGGCCTTCCTGAATTAAAGGAAGGATGGACTTTATCGTCTCCATCTTGAAGGAAGGGACACAGAAATTTGTTTAAGCACTTTAGGTCCAGAATTGGGCAGAAAGTTCCCTCCTTCTTTGAGCCCATGAAATGGTTTGAATAAAATCCCAAACATTTTTCTTCGATAGGCACAGGGACAACAACTCCTAAGGAGGATAGATCCTGAACGCACCCTAGAAAGCGTCCTTCAGATCTATAGTAGTCATAAACTGGCCTTCCTGAATTAAAGGAAGGATGGACTTTATCGTCTCCATCTTGAAGGAAGGGACACAGAAATTTGTTTAAGCACTTTAGGTCCAGAATTGGGCAGAAAGTTCCCTCCTTCTTTGAGCCCATGAAATGGTTTGAATAAAATCCCAAACATTTTTCTTCGATAGGCACAGGGACAACAACTCCTAAGGAGGATAGATCCTGAACGCACCCTAGAAAGGCATCCCTATTTTCTGGTCTGGTAGACAGATTCGAGAGAAGGAATCTGCCCCTTGGCAGATGAGATTTAAAGCCTATCTTGTATCCCTGAGATACCACCTCCAGGACCCACGAAACCTGTACGTCCTTGAACCAGGTGTCTGGGAAAAAAAAAAAAAAAAAAAAGACAGTCTGCCCCCTACACAATCGGATCCCGGATCAGGGGCCTCCCCTTCGTGCCGATTTTGGTTTTCGGTAGGCTTCCTATTCTGCTTGGATTTATTCCAGGACTGAGCCGGCTTCCAAGTACTATTGGGTTGCTCGGGCTTGGAGGAGGATTGTTGTCGTTGGGATTTGTCAGAACGAGAATTAAAAGATTGTCGTCCCTTAGACTTGTTCTTATCTTGCAGTAGGGAAGGCACCCTTGCCTCCGGTAACCATAGAAATAATGGAGTCCAGGCCTGGACCAAATAAAATCTTTCCCTTGAAGGGAAGAGAAAGGAGTCTGGACTTAGAAGTCATATCCACAGACCAAGACCTCAAACAGAGCGCCTGGCGGGCTAGAACCGCAAAGCCAGAGGCCTATGCATTTAGACGAATAATTTGCATGTTCGCATCAAAAGAGAAGTCCTGAGAGGTAGATGGCTCAGAGGACTAAGAGCCTTAGCAGGCTTGTCTACTTTCTTAGACTTTATAATGGTGTTAAGGTATGTGGAACATAATTGAGTGGGCGGGAAAACCACGGACTCCTCACAATATAAACAGGTATGTTTTAGTACAGGAGTACCTTCTAACATGTCAGAGTCCTCAATAGCTCAGGTTATACCCACAAAAGGACACAAATAAAAACGTGTTTTTTATTATAGAAAACTGCACCTTTAAACTCCCAATGGCTGGGGCACTCACCACCTCCTAGACCCAGACAGTTAAGAGAGGAAACGCTCTCCTCAGGTTCAAGTCTCAGCCGGAATGGAGGAAATGAACATAGACCACACCCGGTCACATGGAGTGCAAGACAGTACTTCTCCTGTTATTACAAGTACAGCAAGTAACAGGAGCTGTGCAACACTTTCAAAAACGAAAGTGAAACTTTAAAGTGAAACCTGTTCCAGCCAAAAACACAGTCTATCAGCCCATGAAAAAAATCACACAAAGCAGCATGTAAATAATTAATACCCTGATTAATTAACCCCAACTGTTCAATAAACCCCCTTCAGAAGATATTAACCCTGGATCCTATCAAGGTATAAAGGAGCCACACTGTGACCCTGTTATAGCGTTTTATGTGGAAAAATGAAAACGATCTTACCTCCAGGATCCATGCTGTGGAACAGACTGTGTGACAGTCTTATAGCAGTGCTTGTGACATGGACTTGAGTGAGAGAAAGCAGACAGTGAAACTCGTCAACACTGATTGCTTAGGAGCGGTTAGCAGTAGTCTGGATGGTTTCACAGAAAAACTTTTCCTGCATCTCCAGACTAACTTTCATCAATACTTCTCGTTCCCAGGTTGAGCGCTTCTCTCTTTTTATTTTAACTTTCATCAATACTCTCACTGAGATGTTGACATGACTACTTAAAACTCTAGTCCTATCTCGAAGGGCAGATGCCCTTTTTCAGGACTCTCCGAATCTTCTACCACTTCCTAACGTGACGAAAGGCAAAGAATGACTGGGGTAATGAGGAAGTGGGAGGGATATTTAAAGGGACACTCAAGTCAAAATTAAACTTTCTGATTCAGATAGAGCATGCAATTGTAAACAACTTTCCAATTTACTTCCATTAACAAAATGTGCACAGTCTTTTTATATTTATACTTTTTGAGTCAACAGCTCCTACTGAGCATGTGCAAGAATTCACAGCATATACGTATATGCATTTGTGATTGGCTAAAGGCTGTCACGTGATACAGGGGGAGTGGAAATAGATATAACTTTGCAATTTATTTTAAAAAAATCTACTACTCATTTGAAGTTCAGACTAAGTGCTATTGCATTGTCTTCTTATCATGCATTTGTTGATTATGCAAATCTACTGTATTGACTGGTCCTTTAAGCCTTTGGCTGGGGTGTCTTTGCCTCCTCCTGGTGACCAGATGTTGTATTTCCCAACAGTAAGGCATGAAACCGTGGACTCTCCCTATCTTAGGAAGGAAAAAAAAAACACACACTTATAAAGTAGTTGGTGTCATTTTAAATCTGTTTTCTCCACTAAACCAGTGCAAATCTTAAGTCTCACATTCCCTCCATGTCCCCACTGTTTCAAAGCTAAAGCACTAGTATAAATATAAATTGTCAACCAGGAGGGTTAAAAAACAGAATTTATGTTTACCTGATAAATTACTTTCTCCAACGGTGTGTCCGGTCCACGGCGTCATCCTTACTTGTGGGATATTCTCCTCCCCAACAGGAAATGGCAAAGAGCCCAGCAAAGCTGGTCACATGATCCCTCCTAGGCTCCGCCTTCCCCAGTCATTCGACCGACGTAAAGGAGGAATATTTGCATAGGAGAAACCATATGATACCGTGGTGACTGTAGTTAAAGAAAATAAATCATCAGACCTGATTAAAAAACCAGGGCGGGCCGTGGTCCGGACACACCGTTGGGGAAAGTAATTTATCAGGTAAACATAAATTCTGTTTTCTCCAACATAGGTGTGTCCGGTCCACGGCGTCATCCTTACTTGTGGGAACCAATACCAAAGCTTTAGGACACGGATGAAGGGAGGGAGCAAATCAGGTCACCTAGATGGAAGGCACCACGGCTTGCAAAACCTTTCTCCCAAAAATAGCCTCAGAAGAAGCAAAAGTATCAAACTTGTAAAATTTAGTAAAAGTGTGCAGTGAAGACCAAGTCGCTGCCTTACATATCTGATCAACAGAAGCCTCGTTCTTGAAGGCCCATGTGGAAGCCACAGCCCTAGTGGAATGAGCTGTGATTCTGTCAGGAGGCTGCCGTCCGGCAGTCTCGTAAGCCAATCTGATGATGCTTTTAATCCAAAAAGAGAGAGAGGTAGAAGTTGCTTTTTGACCTCTCCTTTTACCAGAATAAACAACAAACAAGGAAGATGTTTGTCTAAAATCCTTTGTAGCATCTAAATAGAATTTTAGAGCACGAACAACATCCAAATTGTGCAACAAACGTTCCTTCTTTGAAATTGGATTCGGACACAAAGAAGACACGACTATCTCCTGGTTAATGTTTTTGTTAGAAACAACTTTCGGAAGAAAACCAGGTTTAGTACGTAAAACCACCTTATCTGCATGGAACACCAGATAAGGAGGAGAACACTGCAGAGCAGATAATTCTGAAACTCTTCTAGCAGAAGAAATTGCAACCAAAAACAAAACTTTACAAGATAATAACTTAATATCAACGGAATGTAAGGGTTCAAACGGAACCCCTTGAAGAACTGAAAGAACTAAATTGAGACTCCAAGGAGGAGTCAAAGGTTTGTAAACAGGCTTGATTCTAACCAGAGCCTGAACAAAGGCTTGAACATCTGGCACAGCTGCCAGCTTTTTGTGAAGTAACACAGACAAGGCAGAAATCTGTCCCTTCAAGGAACTTGCAGATAATCCTTTCTCCAAACCTTCTTGAAGAAAGGATAGAATCTTAGGAATTTTTACCTTGTCCCAAGGGAATCCTTTAGATTCACACCAACAGACATATTTTTTCCATATTTTGTGATAAATTTTTCTAGTTACAGGCTTTCTGGCCTGAACAAGAGTATCAATGACAGAATCTGAGAATCCTCGCTTTGATAAGATCAAGCGTTCAATCTCCAAGCAGTCAGTTGGAGTGAGACCAGATTCGGATGTTCGAACGGACCTTGAACAAGAAGGTCTCGTCTCAAAGGTAGCTTCCATGGTGGAGCCGATGACATATTCACCAGGTCTGCATACCAAGTCCTGCGTGGCCACGCAGGAGCTATCAAGATCACCGATGCCCTCTCCTGATTGATCCTGGCTACCAGCCTGGGGATGAGAGGAAACGGCGGGAATACATAAGCTAGTTTGAAGGTCCAAGGTGCTACTAGTGCATCTACTAGAGTCGCCTTGGGATCCCTGGATCTGGACCCGTAGCAAGGAACCTTGAAGTTCTGACGAGAGGCCATCAGATCCATGTCTGGAATGCCCCACAGTAGAGTAATTTGGGCAAAGATTTCCGGATGGAGTTCCCACTCCCCCGGATGAAATGTCTGACGACTCAGAAAATCCGCTTCCCAATTTTCCACTCCTGGGATGTGGATTGCAGACAAGTGGCAGGAGTGAGTCTCCGCCCATTGAATGATTTTGGTCACTTCTTCCATCGCCAGGGAACTCCTTGTTCCCCCCTGATGGTTGATGTACGCAACAGTTGTCATGTTGTCTGATTGAAACCGTATGAACTTGGCCTTTGCTAGTTGAGGCCAAGCCTTGAGAGCATTGAATATCGCTCTCAGTTCCAGAATATTTATCGGTAGAAGAGATTCTTCCCGAGACCAAAGACCCTGAGCTTTCAGGGGTCCCCAGACCGCGCCCCAGCCCACCAGACTGGCGTCGGTCGTGACAATGACCCACTCTGGTCTGCGGAAGCTCATCCCCTGTGACAGGTTGTCCAGGGACAGCCACCAACGGAGTGAATCTCTGGTCCTCTGATTTACTTGTATCGTCGGAGACAAGTCTGTATAGTCCCCATTCCACTGACTGAGCATGCACAGTTGTAATGGTCTTAGATGAATGCGCGCAAAAGGAACTATGTCCATTGCCGCTACCATCAAACCTATTACTTCCATGCACTGCGCTATGGAAGGAAGAGGAACAGAATGAAGTATTTGACAAGAGTTCAGAAGTTTTGTTTTTCTGGCCTCTGTCAGAAAAATCCTCATTTCTAAGGAGTCTATTATTGTTCCCAAGAAGGGAACCCTTGTTGACGGAGATAGAGAACTCTTTTCTACGTTCACTTTCCATCCGTGAGATCTGAGAAAGGCCAGGACAATGTCCGTGTGAGCCTTTGCTTGAGGAAGGGACGACGCTTGAATCAGAATGTCGTCCAAGTAAGGTACTACTGCAATGCCCCTTGGTCTTAGCACCGCTAGAAGGGACCCTAGTACCTTTGTGAAAATCCTTGGAGCAGTGGCTAATCCGAACGGAAGTGCCACAAACTGGTAATGCTTGTCCAGGAATGCGAACCTTAGGAACCGATGATGTTCCTTGTGGATAGGAATATGTAGATACGCATCCTTTAAATCCACCGTGGTCATGAATTGACCTTCCTGGATGGAAGGAAGAATTGTTCGAATGGTTTCCATTTTGAACGATGGAACCTTGAGAAACTTGTTTAGGATCTTGAGATCTAAGATTGGTCTGAACGTTCCCTCTTTTTTGGGAACTATGAACAGATTGGAGTAGAACCCCATCCCTTGTTCTCCTAATGGAACAGGATGAATCACTCCCATTTTTAACAGGTCTTCTACACAATGCAAGAATGCCTGTTTTTTTATGTGGTCTGAAGACAATTGAGACCTGTGGAACCTCCCCCTTGGGGGAAGCCCCTTGAATTCCAGAAGATAACCTTGGGAGACTATTTCTAGCGCCCAAGGATCCAGAACATCTCTTGCCCAAGCCTGAGCGAAGAGAGAGAGTCTGCCCCCCACCAGATCCGGTCCCGGATCGGGGGCCAACATCTCATGCTGTCTTGGTAGCAGTGGCAGGTTTCTTGGCCTGCTTTCCTTTGTTCCAGCCTTGCATTGGTCTCCAGGCTGGTTTGGCTTGAGAAGTATTACCCTCCTGCTTAGAGGATGTAGCACTTGGGGCTGGTCCGTTTCTGCGAAAGGGACGAAAATTAGGTTTATTTTTGGCCTTGAAAGACCTATCCTGAGGAAGGGCGTGGCCCTTGCCCCCAGTGATATCAGAGATAATCTCTTTCAAGTCAGGGCCAAACAGCGTTTTCCCCTTGAAAGGAATGTTAAGCAATTTGTTCTTGGAAGACGCATCCGCTGACCAAGATTTTAACCAAAGCGCTCTGCGCGCCACAATAGCAAACCCAGAATTTTTCGCCGCTAACCTAGCCAATTGCAAAGTGGCGTCTAGGGTGAAAGAATTAGCCAATTTAAGAGCACGAATTCAGTCGATAATCTCCTCATAAGAAGAAGAATTATTATTGATCGCCTTTTCTAGCTCATCGAACCAGAAACACGCGGCTGTAGTGACAGGGACAATGCATGAAATTGGTTGTAGAAGGTAACCTTGCTGAACAAACATCTTTTTAAGCAAACCTTCTAATTTTTTATCCATAGGATCTTTGAAAGCACAACTATCTTCTATGGGTATAGTGGTGCGTTTGTTTAGAGTAGAAACCGCCCCCTCGACCTTGGGGACTGTCTGCCATAAGTCCTTTCTGGGGTCGACCATAGGAAACAATTTTTTAAATATGGGGGGAGGGACGAAAGGTATACCGGGCCTTTCCCATTCTTTATTTACAATGTCCGCCACCCGCTTGGGAATAGGAAAAGCTTCGGGGGGCCCCGGGACCTCTAGGAACTTGTCCATTTTACATAGTTTCTCTGGAATGACCAAATTCTCACAATCATCCAGAGTGGATAACACCTCCTTAAGCAGAGCGCGGAGATGTTCCAACTTAAATTTAAATGTAATCACATCAGGTTCAGCTTGTTGAGAAATTTTCCCTGAATCTGAAATTTCTCCCTCAGACAAAACCTCCCTGGCCCCCTCAGACTGGTGTAGGGGCCCTTCAGAACCAATATCATCAGCGTCCTCATGCTCTTCAGTATTTTCTAAAACAGAGCAGTCGCGCTTTCGCTGATAAGTGGGCATTTTGGCTAAAATGTTTTTGATAGAATTATCCATTACAGCCGTTAATTGTTGCATAGTAAGGAGTATCGGCGCGCTAGATGTACTAGGGGCCTCCTGTGTGGGCAAGACTGGTGTAGACGAAGGAGGGGATGATGCAGTACCATGCTTACTCCCCTCACTTGAGGAATCATCTTGGGCATCATTTTCTCTAAATTTTGTGTCACATAAATCACATCTATTTAAATGAGAAGGAACCTTGGCTTCCCCACATACAGAACACAGTCTATCTGGTAGTTCAGACATGTTAAACAGGCATAAACTTGATAACAAAGTACAAAAAACGTTTTAAAATAAAACCGTTACTGTCACTTTAAATTTTAAACTGAACACACTTTATTACTGCAATTGCGAAAAAGTATGAAGGAATTGTTCAAAATTCACCAAAATTTCACCACAGTGTCTTAAAGCCTTAAAAGTATTGCACACCAAATTTGGAAGCTTTAACCCTTAAAATAACGGAACCGGAGCCGTTTTTATATTTAACCCCCTTACAGTCCCTGGTATCTGCTTTGCTGAGACCCAACCAAGCCCAAAGGGGAATACGATACCAAATGACGCCTTCAGAAAGACTTTTCTATGTATCAGAGCTCCTCACACATGCATCTGCATATCATGCTTCTCGAAAACAAGTGCGCAATACAGGCGCGAAAATGAGACTCTGCCTATGATTAGGGAAAGCCCCTAGAGAATAAGGTGTCCAATACAGTGCCTGCCGGTTATTTTACAAAATTCCCAAGATAAAATAATTCCTCAAGGCTATGGAGTATAAAATATGTTTATATATAAATCGATTTAGCCCAGAAAATGTCTACAGTCTTAAAAAGCCCTTGTGAAGCCCTTTTTTTCTGTCTGTAATAAAAATGGCTTACCGGATCCCATAGGGAAAATGACAGCTTCCAGCATTACATCGTCTTGTTAGAATGTGTCATACCTCAAGCAGCAAAAGTCTGCTCACTGTTCCCCCAACTGAAGTTAATTCCTCTCAACAGTCCTGTGTGGAACAGCCATCGATTTTAGTAACGGTTGCTAAAATCATTTTCCTCTTACAAACAGAAATCTTCATCTCTTTTCTGTTTCAGAGTAAATAGTACATACCAGCACTATTTTAAAATAACAAACTCTTGATTGAATAATAAAAACTACAGTTGAACACTAAAAAACTCTAAGCCATCTCCGTGGAGATGTTGCCTGTACAACGGCAAAGAGAATGACTGGGGAAGGCGGAGCCTAGGAGGGATCATGTGACCAGCTTTGCTGGGCTCTTTGCCATTTCCTGTTGGGGAGGAGAATATCCCACAAGTAAGGATGACGCCGTGGACCAGACACTTCTATGTTGGAGAAACATAATTTATGCTTACCTGATAAATTTATTTTTCTTGTAGTGTATCCAGTCCACGGATCATCCATTACTTATGGGATATTCTCCTTCCCAACAGGAAGTTGCAAGAGGATCACCCACAGCAGAGCTGCTATATAGCTCCTCCCCTGCCATATCCAGTCATTCGACCGAAACAAACAGAGAAAGGAGAAACCATAGGGTGCAGTGGTGACTGTAGTTTAATTAAATTTTAGACCTGCCTTAAAATGACAGGGCGGGCCGTGGACTGGATACACTACAAGAGAAATAAATTTATCAGGTAAGCATAAATTATGTTTTCTCTTGTTAAGTGTATCCAGTCCACGGATCATCCATTACTTATGGGATACCAATACCAAAGCTAAAGTACACGGATGATGGGAGGGACAAGGCAGGGATTAAGCGGAAGGAACCACTGCCTGAAGAACCTTTCTCCCAAAAACAGCCTCCGAAGAAGCAAAAACAGAATTTATGTTTACCTGATAAATTACTTTCTCCAACGGTGTGTCCGGTCCACGGCGTCATCCTTACTTGTGGGATATTCTCTTCCCCAACAGGAAATGGCAAAGAGCCCAGCAAAGCTGGTCACATGATCCCTCCTAGGCTCCGCCTTCCCCAGTCATTCGACCGACGTAAAGGAGGAATATTTGCATAGGAGAAATCATATGATACCGTGGTGACTGTAGTTAGAGAAAATAAATCATCAGACCTGATTAAAAAACCAGGGCGGGCCGTGGACCGGACACACCGTTGGAGAAAGTAATTTATCAGGTAAACATAAATTCTGTTTTCTCCAACATAGGTGTGTCCGGTCCACGGCGTCATCCTTACTTGTGGGAACCAATACCAAAGCTTTAGGACACGGATAATGGGAGGGAGCAAATCAGGTCACCTAGATGGAAGGCACCACGGTTTGCAAAACCTTTCTCCCAAAAATAGCCTCAGAAGAAGCAAAAGTATCAAATTTGTAAAATTTGGTAAAAGTGTGCAGTGAAGACCAAGTCGCTGCCTTACATATCTGATCAACAGAAGCCTCGTTCTTGAAGGCCCATGTGGAAGCCACAGCCCTAGTGGAATGAGCTGTGATTCTTTCAGGAGGCTGCCGTCCGGCAGTCTCATAAGCCAATCTGATGATGCTTTTAAGCCAAAAAGAGAGAGAGGTAGAAGTTGCTTTTTGACCTCTCCTTTTACCAGAATAAACAACAAACAAGGAAGATGTTTGTCTGAAATCCTTTGTAGCCTCTAAATAGAATTTTAGAGCACGAACTACATCCAAATTGTGCAACAAACGTTCCTTCTTTGAAACTGGATTCGGACACAAAGAAGGCACAACTATCTCCTGGTTAATATTTTTGTTAGAAACAACTTTCGGAAGAAAAACAGAATTTATGTTTACCTGATAAATTACTTTCTCCAACGGTGTGTCCGGTCCACGGCGTCATCCTTACTTGTGGGATATTCTCTTCCCCAACAGGAAATGGCAAAGAGCCCAGCAAAGCTGGTCACATGATCCCTCCTAGGCTCCGCCTACCCCAGTCATTCGACCGACGTTAAGGAGGAACATTTGCATAGGAGAAACCATATGATACCGTGGTGACTGTAGTTAAAGAAAATAAATTATCAGACCTGATTAAAAAACCAGGGCGGGCCGTGGACCGGACACACCGTTGGAGAAAGTAATTTATCAGGTAAACATAAATTCTGTTTTCTCCAACATAGGTGTGTCCGGTCCACGGCGTCATCCTTACTTGTGGGAACCAATACCAAAGCTTTAGGACATGGATGAAGGGAGGGAGCAAATCAGGTCACCTAAATGGAAGGCACCACGGCTTGCAAAACCTTTCTCCCAAAAATAGCCTCAGAAGAAGCAAAAGTATCAAACTTGTAAAATTTGGTAAAAGTGTGCAGTGAAGACCAAGTCGCTGCCCTACATATCTGATCAACAGAAGCCTCGTTCTTGAAGGCCCATGTGGAAGCCACAGCCCTAGTGGAAGGAGCTGTGATCCTTTCAGGAGGCTGCCGTCCGGCAGTCTCGTAAGCCAATCTGATGATGCTTTTAATCCAAAAAGAGAGAGAGGTAGAAGTTGCTTTTTGACCTCTCCTTTTACCAGAATAAACAACAAACAAGGAAGATGTTTGTCTAAAATCCTTTGTAGCATCTAAATAGAATTTTAGAGCGCGAACAACATCCAAATTGTGCAACAAACATTCCTTCTTCGAAACTGGTTTCGGACACAGAGAAGGCACGACTATCTCCTGGTTAATGTCTTTGTTAGAAACAACTTTTGGAAGAAAACCAGGTTTAGTACGTAAAACCACCTTATCTGCATGGAACACCAGATAAGGAGGAGAACACTGCAGAGCAGATAATTCTGAAACTCTTCTAGCAGAAGAAATTGCAACCAAAAACAAAACTTTCCAAGATAATAACTTAATATCAACGGAATGTAAGGGTTCAAACGGAACCCCCTGAAGAACTGAAAGAACTAAGTTGAGACTCCAAGGAGGAGTCAAAGGTTTGTAAACAGGCTTGATTCTAACCAGAGCCTGAACAAAGGCTTGAACATCTGGCACAGCTGCCAGCTTTTTGTGAAGTAACACAGACAAGGCAGAAATCTGTCCCATCAAGGAACTTGCAGATAATCCTTTTTCCAATCCTTCTCGAAGGAAGGATAGAATCTTAGGAATCTTAACCTTGTCCCAAGGGAATCCTTTAGATTCACACCAACAGATATATTTTTTCCAAATTTTGTGGTAAATTTTTCTAGTTACAGGCTTTCTGGCCTGAACAAGAGTATCAATAACAGAATCTGAGAACCCTCGCTTTGATAAGATCAAGCGTTCAATCTCCAAGCAGTCAGCTGGAGTGGGACCAGATTCGGATGTTCGAACGGACCTTGAACAAGAAGGTCTCGTCTCAAAGGTAGCTTCCATGGTGGAGCCGATGACATATTCACCAGATCTGCATACCAAGTCCTGCGTGGCCACGCAGGAGCTATCAAGATCACCGACGCCCTCTCCTGATTGATCCTGGCTACCAGCCTGGGGATGAGAGGAAACGGCGGGAATACATAAGCTAGTTTGAAGGTCCAAGGTGCTACTAGTGCATCTACTAGAGTCGCCTTGGGATCCCTGGATCTGGACCCGTAGCAAGGAACCTTGAAGTTCTGACGAGAGGCCATCAGATCCATGTCTGGAATGCCCCACAGTTGAGTGATTTTGGCAAAGATTTCCGGATGGAGTTCCCACTCCCCCGGATGCAATGTCTGACGACTCAGAAAATCCGCTTCCCAATTTTCCACTCCTGGGATGTGGATTGCAGACAGGTGGCAGGAGCGAGTCTCCGCCCATTGAATGATTTTGGTCACTTCTTCCATCGCCAGGGAACTCCTTGTTCCCCCCTGATGGTTGATGTACGCAACAGTCGTCATGTTGTCTGATTGAAACCGTATGAACTTGGCCCTCGCTAGCTGAGGCCAAGCCTTGAGAGCATTGAATATCGCTCTCAGTTCCAGAATATTTATCGGTAGAAGAGATTCTTCCCGAGACCAAAGACCCTGAGCTTTCAGGGATCCCCAGACCGCGCCCCAGCCCATCAGACTGGCGTCGGTCGTGACAATGACCCACTCTGGTCTGCGGGAGGTCACCCCTTGTGACAGGTTGTCCAGGGACAGCCACCAACGGAGTGAGTCTCTGGTCCTCTGATTTACTTGTATCTTCGGAGACAAGTCTGTATAGTCCCCATTCCACTGACTGAGCATACACAGTTGTAATGGTCTCAGATGAATGCGCGCAAAAGGAACTATGTCCATTGCCGCTACCATCAAACCTATCACTTCCATGCACTGCGCTATGGAAGGAAGAGGAACGGAATGAAGTATCCGACAAGAGTTTAGAAGTTTTGTTTTTCTGGTCTCTGTCAGAAAAAACCTCATTTCTAAGGAGTCTATTATTGTTCCCAAGAAGGGAACTCTTGTCGACGGAGATAGAGAACTCTTTTCCACGTTCACTTTCCATCCGTGAGATCTGAGAAAGGCCAGGACTATGTCCGTGTGAGCCTTTGCTTGAGGAAGGGACGACGCTTGAATCAGAATGTCATCCAAGTAAGGTACTACAGCAATGCCCCTTGGTCTTAGCACCGCCAGAAGGGACCCTAGTACCTTTGTGAAAATCCTTGGAGCAGTGGCTAATCCGAAAGGAAGCGCCACGAACTGGTAATGCTTGTCCAGGAATGCGAACCTTAGGAACCGATGATGTTCCTTGTGGACAGGAATATGTAGATACGCATCCTTTAAATCCACTGTGGTCAAGAATTGACCTTCCTGGATGGAAGGATTGTTCGAATGGTTTCCATTTTGGACGATGGAACCTTGAGAAACTTGTTTAGGATCTTGAGATCTAAGATTGGTCTGAACGTTCCCTCTTTTTTGGGAACTACGAACAGATTGGAGTAGAACCCCATCCCTCGTTCTTTTAATGGAACAGGATGAATCACTTCCAGAAGATAACCTTGGGAGACTATTTCTAGCGCCCAAGGATCCAGAACATCTCTTGCCCAAGCCTGAGTGAAGAGAGAGAGTCTGCCCCCCACCAAATCCGGTCCCGGATCAGGGGCCCGCATCTCATGCTGTCTTGGGAGCAGTGGCAGGTTTCTTGGCCTGCTTTCCTTTGTTCCAGCCTTGCATTGGTCTCCAGGCTGGATTGGCTTGAGAAGTATTACCCTCCTGCTTAGAGGACGTAGCACTTGGGGCTGGTCCGTTTCTGCGAAAGGGACGAAAATTAGGTTTATTTTTGGCCTTGAAAGACCTATCCTGAGGAAGGGCGTGGCCCTTGCCCCCAGTGATATCAGAGATAATCTCTTTCAAGTCAGGGCCAAACAGTGTTTTCCCCTTGAAAGGAATGTCAAGCAATTTGTTCTTGGAAGACGCATCCGCTGACCAAGATTTTAACCAAAGCGCTCTGCGCGCCACAATAGCAAACCCAGAATTTTTCGCCGCTAACCTAGCCAATTGCAAGGTGGCGTCTAGGGTGAAAGAATTAGCCAATTTAAGAGCACGAATTCTGTCCATAATCTCCTCATAAGAAGAAGAATTACTAATAATCGCCTTTTCTAGCTCATCGAACCAGAAACACGCGGCTGTAGTGACAGGGACAATGCATGCAATTGGTTGTAGAAGGTAACCTTGCTGAACAAACATCTTTTTTAGCAAACCTTCTAATTTTTTATCCATAGGATCTTGGAAAGCACAACTATCTTCTATGGGTATAGTGGTGCGCTTGTTTAGAGTAGAAACCGCCCCCTCGACCTTGGGGACTGTCTGCCATAAGTCCTTTCTGGGGTCGACTATAGGAAACAATTTTTTAAATATGGGGGGAGGTACGAAAGGTATACCGGGCCTGTCCCATTCTTTATTAACAATGTACGCCACCCGCTTGGGTATAGGAAAAGCTTCGGGGGGCCCCGGGGCCTCTAGGAACTTGTCCATTTTACATAGTGATTCTGGAATGACCAGATAATCACAATCATCCAAATTGGATAACACCTCCTTAAGCAGAGCGCGGAGATGTTCCAACTTAAATTTAAAAGTAATCACATCAGGTTCAGCTTGTTGAGAAATTTTTCCTGAATCTGAAATTTCTCCCTCAGACAAAACCTCCCTGGCCCCCTCAGACTGGTGTAGGGGCCCTTCAGAAACAATATCATCAGCGTCCTCATGCTCTTCAGTATTTTCTAAAACAGAGCAGTCGCGCTTTCGCTGATAAGTGGGCATATTGGCTAAAATGTTTTTGATAGAATTATCCATTACAGCCGTTAATTGTTGCATAGTAAGGAGTATTGGCGCGCTAGATGTACTAGGGGCCTCCTGTATGGGCAAGACTGGTGTAGACGAAGGAGGGGATGATGCAGTACCATGCTTACTCCCCTCACTTGAGGAATCATCTTGGGCATCATTTTTACTAAATTTTTTATGACATAAATCACATCTATTTAAATGAGAAGGAACCTTGGCTTCCCCACAGTCAGAACACAATCTATCTGGTAGTTCAGACATGTTAAACAGGCATAAACTTGATAACAAAGCACAAAAAACGTTTTAAAATAAAACCGTTACTGTCACTTTAAATTTTAAACTGAACACACTTTATTACTGCAATTGCGAAAAAGTATGAAGGAATTGTTCAAAATTCACCAAAATTTCACCACAGTGTCTTAAAGCCTTAAAAGTATTGCACACCAAATTTGGAAGCTTTAACCCTTAAAATAACGGAACCGGAGCCGTTTTTATATTTAACCCCTTTACAGTCCCTGGAATCTGCTTTGCTGAGACCCAACCAAGCCCAAAGGGGAATACGATACCAAATGATGCCTTCAGAAAGACTTTTCTATGTATCAGAGCTCCACACACATGCAGCTGCATGTCATGCTGTTCTCAAAAACAAGTGCGCCATACCGGCGCGAAAATGAGGCTCTGACTATGATTAGGGAAAGCCCCTATAGAATAAGGTGTCTAAAACAGTGCCTGCCGATATTATTTTACAAAAAATACCCAGATTAAATGATTCCTCAAGGCTAAATATGTGTAAATATGATCGATTTAGCCCAGAAAATGTCTACAGTCTTAATAAGCCCTTGTGAAGCCCTTATTTACTGTCTGAATAAAAATGGCTTACCGGATCCCATAGGGAAAATGACAGCTTCCAGCATTACATCGTCTTGTTAGAATGTGTCATACCTCAAGCAGCAAAAGACTGCTCACTGTTCCCCCAACTGAAGTTAATTCCTCTCAACAGTCCTGTGTGGAACAGCCATGGATTTTAGTAACGGTTGCTAAAATCATTTTCCTCATACAAACAGAAATCTTCATCTCTTTTCTGTTTCAGAGTAAATAGTACATACCAGCACTATTTTAAAATAACAAACTCTTGATTGAATAATAAAAACTACAGTTAAACACTAAAAAACTCTAAGCCATCTCCGTGGAGATGTTGCCTGTACAACGGCAAAGAGAATGACTGGGGTAGGCGGAGCCTAGGAGGGATCATGTGACCAGCTTTGCTGGGCTCTTTGCCATTTCCTGTTGGGGAAGAGAATATCCCACAAGTAAGGATGACGCCGTGGACCGGACACACCTATGTTGGAGAAACCAGGTTTAGTACGCAAAACCACCTTATCTGCATGGAACACCAGATAAGGAGGAGAACACTGCAGAGCAGATAACTCTGAAACTCTTCTAGCAGAAGAAATTGCAACCAAAAACAAAACTTTCCAAGATAATAACTTAATATCTACGGAATGTAAGGGTTCAAACGGAACCCCTTGAAGAACTGAAAGAACTAAATTGAGACTCCAAGGAGGAGTCAAAGGTTTGTAAACAGGCTTGATTCTAACCAGAGCCTGAACAAAAGCCTGAACATCTGGCACAGCCGCCAGCTTCTTGTGAAGTAAAACAGATAAAGCAGAAATCTGTCCCTTCAAAGAACTTGCAGATAATCCTTTCTCCAAACCCTCTTGTAGAAAGGACAGAATCTTAGGAATTTTTACCCTGTTCCATGGGAATCCTTTCGATTCGCACCAACAGATATATTTCTTCCATACTTTATGGTAAATTTTTCTAGTTACAGGCTTTCTAGCCTGAATAAGAGTATCAATGACAGAATCTGAGAACCCACGCTTTGATAAAATCAAGCGTTCAATCTCCAAGCAGTCAGTTGGAGTGAGGCCAGATTCGGATGTTCGAACGGACCTTGAACAAGAAGGTCCCGTCTCAAAGGTAGCTTCCATGGTGGAGCCGATGACATATTCACCAGGTCTGCATACCAAGTTCTGCGTGGCCACGCAGGAGCTATCAAGATCACCGAAGCCCCCTCCTGATTGATCCTGGCTACCAGCCTGGGAATGAGAGGAAACGGTGGGAACACATAAGCTAGGTTGAAGGTCCAGGGCGCTACTAGTGCATCTACTAGAGTCGCCTTGGGATCCCTGGATCTGG